>NC_081295.1:65785151-66088181 GCF_030435805.1 Mustela lutreola
AGAGCATGAGAGGGGAGAAGGTCAGAGGGAGAAACAGACTCCCCATGGAGTGGGGAACCCAATAAGGAACTTGATCCTGGGACTCCAGAATCATGACCTGAGCGGAAGGCAGTCGCTTAACCAACTGAGCCACCAAGGCGCCCTGAAATTTGTTTTTTATATGGAATGTGTAATACATTTCTGTTCTGCCTTAACACTTTAACAACTTAAATGACTTTGTGATGAGTATCAATTATACTTCAAGCACAATGCGGATGTTTTCAGGTCATTTCCTTCTAAATGGGTCAGGCTGCTACGGTTTTTTTTTTTTTTTTTAAAGTTTTGGGTCAAGATTTGACAGGTTTTCAGAAGTCATTTTTTATTGTTTTCAAGGCTTTTGGCTGTAGTAACCTGTCCCTACCCTCAGTTCTGCTTTGAACCTTCCAGAGACTGCAAACCCCTTGGTTAAGGGTCCACAAAATGCCTAGTGCTTGCAAATAAGTAGGCTTAGAGTTAGCTACTAAGAATTTCTCTTAGAATGCACAGATGAGAATTCAGCTACTTTGTCTTTTATTTCCAGAGATCCTTTTGGCTTACTTCTGGTTTCCCTGTTCTATTCCAGATGATTAAATTTGCCCAAGGCCTTCCTGCCCAATATTTCAGTAGCTGTGGCATGGCTGCGGTGGTGAGGCCAGGAGTTCTGGAGCAGATCTCGGTTGAAATTCTGGCTCTGTCATAATCCTGCTGTGTGACATTGGGCGAGTTACTTTACCTCCCAAGCCTTAGTTTCATCAACTGGAAAATGAGAAGGAAAATAAACACTCCCCAGAGTTATTGTGAGGATAAAATGAGGTGTGTGGTATGATAATAACTAATATTTATAGAGCAATGATTATGTGCCAGGTACGTAGTTAGTACTCATAAATGGTGGCTCCTTTGGACATACTTGACTCTGTGCCCTTACTAGTTGGACTTTATACAATTAATCCACTGAAGTCCTCACATGCTTTTTTCAAATGCCATAGAAAATAACAAGAAGGTTAAAAGAAATGAATCAGAAAGAATCTACTATGTACAGCCTTGGGGTTAGACATTTTACTTATATTGTATCATCTAATCATCTCAGCAACCCTTTGGAATAGGACCTATTATCCCCATTGTATGGATGGGAAAACTAAAGCCCTGAGGAGTTATTTTATACTTTTCTATATGATAACCAAGAAAGCAGCACAATAAGCAGAACAAATAGAGTACAGTTGGGAACTTAATTCTATCAGAGTAAATTATAACACTGACATTAATAATCTAGTTACTTTCTCCTTGTTTTTATTAGCAAGTCATCAATCATTGTTTTCTTTGAGTGAAAGTAAAATGTAAAACATTTTCCACAATATCAAATTCACTTTATTCTTTCTAACATAGATGTTCACATAGATCCTCGCATGAGTAAAAGGCTAAATTACTTTGTTTCAATCATAATACATACTGAGGCTTGTTTTTTGCTGCCAAAACTGTTCTTTGGTTTAGAAAATTTCCCCTAGGTCATTTAGAAGTATTCCCAGAAAAGATGAAAATGCCAAAAACCTGGTCAAATCTTTTTTCAAGTATTGCACCAAGAATGGAAGGAATCTGGGAATCAAGAATGTGTATTTATCTGGTCACAAGGAGAACAGAGGTTATCTAAATGCCTCCCCCCCAGTGATCGTCACTTTCTTTTCTGGGTGGCCATTTCCCCCTCATCTTCTCACTACCTTCATGTATTGTGTCATCAATCATCCTACCTTTCTCTTATTTTCAATTTTATTACTTATTCTCAGGAGGAAGGGCACCTGAGAAAATTTCTTTTGCGGCTCCACCTTTTCAAAGGAAGGTGCAAATTAGATGTAGTAAATTTGTAATTCTATTTCCATCTTTAAAAAGAAATGTCATTCAGGCACTGGTCTGCTCTGTCACCTTGAATCAGAAAACAGCTCCATCTGGTTTATTTAGTTTTTCATAGCTCACACTTCAAAGAAAGGCAAGGGTTATATCCTCTGATAATTGCGCAAGCTTACGCAAGCTGAAAAGAAAAAAAGAAAGGAAAAAGAAAAAGAAAAGAAAAGAAAAAATCTTTCCGTGACCCCTGCAGTGATCAGTATGTATATCCTGAAGTAGCAGAGATCTGATGACGTCTGTTGTGGTTTGCTGACTCCCAACAGGCTTGATTCTGCAGGCTTGACTCTGGAAAAAGAATCCCACCAACTTTAAGCAAAATTGTGCCCGAGATTACTAATAAAAATATCATGAAATTGGCTCTGGGGCTACTTTGGGTCTTAAAATTCTGCGTGTGTATGACTGTGTGTTTGCATGTGCACGCATCTATGTGTATTTTAACTTCAACATCCATATTCAACTTAATATTTTAGGAGTTCTAATACACTGTAAGCTTTCAGGCAAGGTTCTGGCAATAACTCTTCCTATGCAACTGGGTTAACTTTCCATCGATATCCATGTGGATATCCTAAGGTCAGGTTAGATTTTTAATTCATGGAAAACTAATAGAGGGTTTGTATGTTTTATGCATTATCATTTCAAAGAGATGAGTTTTTCAATAGAAATACGCATTATCATTTTAAAATTTCACTTAAAATTTATACTCTACCTACTTTCAAAATAACCCCAGTTTATTTCTAGCCCTGTCTTGGTTATGCAACCACTGTCTGCTCTGGATGCCCCATCTGCAATATAGTGATAATACCGGCTGCCTAAGTCATTTCAAAGTGGTGTTTTAAAACTAATGAATAGAGGTCTGCATGAGTCCCAAGCTCTTTAAAATACAACAGCTTTATAACTTCCAAATTAATTTTAACTGGGCCCAAAGTTACATACTGGATATATAGCTCTATAAAAATATGCAAAATAAGAATATATTTGTAAGTTATGCAATTGAAATTAATTTTAAAATGAATGGACTATATATCATATGTATATGTATACACAAAAATGAGGAATACACTCAAATTGTGACAAAATGTATTATGAAATATGACTATAGAAAATAGTAAAATGAATATTCTATAGAAGTTAATATTGATAATGGTTATCAGCGTTGGTGGTATTGTGGGTTAGTTTATTTTCTTGTATATGTTATTTATATAGCTTTCCTATTATATAGTCCAAGTCTCTTAAAATGAATATGTAGTACTTCCAAAATCAGGAAAATAATCTCAATAAATATCTTTATAAAAATTAACTGGACAAGAGGGAAATTTCTCAGAATGCAAATGAGCTTTTAAGAAAAAAAAATGCCATTGAACTCTTTAAGCACTATAAAAGTACTATATAGTACTTAAAGTACTATAAAAATTATAGTATAATATTGGACCCTGTTTACCATAGAAAGCTCAAGGCTAACCTATTATTGGACCCTGTTTACCATAAACCCTGTTTACCTGTTTGCCATAATATTGGTAATCCAATAATATTGGTATTCCAATAATATTGGTAATCCAATATCCTAATATTGGACCCTGTTTACCATAGAAAGCTCAAGGCTAACCTATCATTAAAGGAAAATACTCAAATTCTTTGTCCATATCCAAAGTCTCTCTCTGTGTCCAGGTTTCTGTAGTATGTCAACAGTTTGATGTAGTCTTATCTGCTCAACCTAGCACACCACTGACTGTCCATAAGTTTAAAAAATTCAAAAAGTATGAAAGGGACCTATTCCGATAAGTAAATTATTCCCATTCGCCATCACTCCTGTCACACTGGATTTCTTTGGGTTCTTCTAAAATGCTGCAGGCTTTCTTCCTTCTGGGTCTTCTCACATGCTGTTCCACCTTTCTGAAACATTACCCACAATCCTTCACCAGGCTAATTCCAGCACATATTTTAGTTGGCTCTCACCTTCTTCACAAATCATATCCTGGTCTCCAGACCAAGTCTGAAGGCCTCCCTTATGCTCCTGTGGCTGTCTCTGTTCACTCCTAGGAGCACACTTGTCTTATCTATCACCTCTAGTCTAAAAGCCACTTGGAGGCAGAAACTTGTATGCCTGGTACACAGCAAGTGTGACTCACCAGAGAAGGACTGATGTGACTTCCTTAGGTCAACAACTGTTCCTGTCTACTGAATTTGGGGATAAAGAGGAAGCCCTTACTATTGGCCACTCTTACTATGCCTAGGTTTTTCTCCTATGAAAGAATTGGTAAAAAGAGGAAGACACTTTTAAGATTTATTGCAAGGAAATTTTAATTTAACTTGCTGCATAATTTAGTTAGTTATCCATAAAAAAATAGCTTGGCTTAGTCCTAGAGAAGTGACTACATACACAAAGGAATTTTAAAATAAAAAAGATGAAAAAGATTTTTTTCCCCTCTGACTCTTGTAAGTTTCAACAGCTAACATTTGTGTTAGTTCTACACATGTTACATCAAAGATAACATGATTTGTCGCCTCTTCTTTGAAAAATATCCTGCATCTGTAAGTCATTAGCTTTTGCCTGGCTCTTCTGTTATACTGTATGAGTCCCTTGAAAATGCTTTATGTGTCTCCATTTTCTTAACTGTAGAATGGGGCTAATTTTATACTCCACAGTGAAGAGAATGTAGGGAAAAAGTTAATGCTAGAATATAGATGTTAACTAGCTCTTAGTTAGAATGGCAAAAATTACTTTCATATTATAGTTTATTGTCAGAGTACTCTTTTTAGCCAAAGGAATTATATCCTTTTTTGTGTATATTTAACTACATCTCTCCATCTATAGACTTCCACACATCTCTTTCTCAATTCCCAGCTAAAATGCCTGAGATGCTAACAACCATGTATTGTTAAAAGGTGGCTCCACAAGCACCCCAAAAGTGGAAATACACATTGCCCATTCCCTAACTTTTCCATATCACAACTCTGAAACTACTTGTGAATAGGGATTCGTAAGATGAGTACATTGGGTCAAAATAAGGAGTTACTGCAACCAGTCTGGTCCCATCACTCTAGGCCAAGCCTGTATGTCAGTCTCTGAATGCATCTTGATCTCTCCCATTCCTTGGACATTGCTGATGAAGAGAAGGAGCCACAATTCATAATGTAGGGGCCATAAACGGATCAAGAGCACGCAAAGGGAGTCCCAGGAAAATGTGAGTCCTGAAGGCCTTGTTTTGCTACTAGTGGTGCCTCCTGAGCAGTCAGAAGGTGGGAAGGTGACTGTGGACTATGGGCTGGGAAGGAAGTGGGCACCCTGTGGGAGTAGAGGAGTTGAGAGAGGTGAGATATGGCATATTTTTAATCAAGGCTGGTAAACTGGGGAAGTCAAAGGGATTGCTCAAGTGCTTTTTTAAAAAATTTCCTTTTCCTTTATTAAATTGTCACAAATATGTTACTAGCTTAGAATTGGATTTTCTACCTCATGAGAGAGGCATACACAAAATAAAGACCCTAAATTCTCATCCAAGGCAGACACATAAACCATATTCTACATCATTATAATTTCCCAAGAACTTCAATTCCCCCAATCCAATAAAATTTACACTCTTCAAATACCTTTTTAACAACAAAAACAAAAACAGAAGCTTGGCAACAGATGTCTACATACCCCAACCAGCCTGGATAATGTCCGTGATGAGGACCTAGCTGGGCTGTTCCATCAAGTTAGCCACGCCCATACTGCTTGTCCCATGTTAATTCAAACCCTTAGAAGTATACACACACTCTAATGCTTCCCTACCCTGATCAGTCCACAGCAAGCCTTTGATTAGCAAAGACAGAAAAATTTGGGTAAAAAAGGAGAACAAAAAAGGAGTGATTCCAAGGTTGGTCAACACAGCAACTATTAATCACTATTTTGATTATGAAATGGCAATTATAGTTACCATTACTTTGGCATATGATTCAGATCCTATAGTATTTTCAAATAAATAGTGATAAACGGGCCCTTGGTGACCCAAAGTCAGTCTTACTCTGAGAAGAAAGATACTCCATATTTAATATGCCCTTGAGAAGGGAGGTTACATACTGGGAGCCATTGAGTATTGCTATCTGTGTAACAGAGCAGCCTGAGAATCCAGGGAAGAGTCTATTCATATTTCTGTGTAAAGAAAGAAAAAGCAAAATTTAAAAACAAAACAAAACCTTTTCTCTTTCTCTCGCTTTTTTTTTTTTCTGTTAGAAGTGAAAAATCACCATTATGATGAATCTCTTTCTCCATCAACCACCTGTGAAAGTAAAACAAACAAATCCCAGTTTGTGGTTGGATCTGATACGTGAGTAAAGCATGAAATTCCAAGGCAAGGGGTCTTGGTGATGTTAACATTCTCCTGGGAAGTGGCTGAAAGTGCACCCTCAACCTAAGACATCAGGAGCTGGATTTTTGGACTTGTCTGGACTGATCTTGTTCTAGCCCTAGCACCAGGACTTTGATGGTTTTCCCTTAAACTCTTGATGCTGACCTTTTATGTTTCTGTGATCCTGGTTATGGAATCCAATTTTCATCACTGTGTTTCTGACTCTATTTTCCATTTGTATCATCTTGATTTCTTTGATTTGGGTCACAAATTAGAAACTGACTTCAGATCTTATTTTGTCAAAGTGTCTGCTAAGCCTGAAATGCATCTTCTAGGAGATAAGAGAAAAGCTAGAATGTGAACTGAAAAAAGGGAGAGTCTAGGAATGAGATTAGGTTTAATGCCTACCCATGTCCTTGTGGGTTGGGAGTTCCTAAACTCTGGTATGGACTGATTAGAGGTTGACTTCAAAAAGCCATGAAAGACTGCATAGTTTTTTAACCCTGTGATTTCTTTTTTTATATCACCTGATTGTCTTTGAAAGTTTCTAGAAGAATCCCTCAGGTTATACAATATTTACACCTTTTCCAAACTGTACTGAACCACAGGCAACTTGTTGGGCAAAGTCTTCTGAACACTCTGGGTCTGAGGAGTCTTTACTTCTCTCTTTACCTAGGAGTTTGTGGCAGAGAAAAGGTGATATGCTCATTATTCTGTTTCTCCTTCCTCAGCATGAAGGAAAATTATATTTTCAACCTCCCTTGCAGTATATTTGGGAGCTATATTTCTGAGTTCTTTCTTATCATTTTGTCCTCCTTCCTCCATTCTTTCCTCCCTCCCTCCCTTTCTTCCTTCTTTCCACTGTTTGAGTCAGCAATAGAAAAAGAATGAGAATTATAATATTCTAGCATCACTTTTTGGAATTTTAAAGTTATGGCTACGAATTTTAAGGCAAGGTTGAAAAATAACTCAAAATACATATCATATTATATAAATAAATTGAAATATATCATTTATTATCATAAGTAGCTTGCACTATGTGTTTTTTACTTCATCTACACGAACCAGGTTTCACACAGGCTACACCATTTCCTTCATGGTGGTCAGCATTCCCACCAGTGGCAGAAGGAATGATGGTAAAACTCTGTCCTCATTGTATAGCTTGACCTGGAGAAACTGTGGAAGATCTTTCTCTACCTCCAAAAAATATTTTTCTGTGGGACTTTTCTTTTTAAATTATAGGGGAATTTTTCTTCTTAAAAAGTGATTTCATATAGGGATGTCTGGATGGCTCAGTCATTAGACATCTGCCTTCATCTCAGGTCATGATCCCATGATCATGGTCATGATCGAGCCCTGCATCAAGCCCTGCATCGGGCTCCCTGCTCAGCGGGAAGCCTGCTTCTCCCTCTCCTAATCCCCCTGCTTGTGTTCCCTCTCTTACTATATCTCTCTCTGCCAAATAAATAAATAAATACAATCTTAAAAAAAAGTCACAGTTTTAAAAAAAGTTATTTAATATATATTTTATCAGTTAATTCTAGCATAGTCTTAGGAGATAAAATTGCTATCATTTATGAATGAAGATTGGGTTAACAATTTGCCTAATGTCACCGTCTACAATGGTAAGATGGCTTGGAAAACAAGTTTTCTGATCCATTTTCAGTAGTTGTGTAGATGTGTATGTGTGTGTGTGGTGTGTATGTGTTTTGTAAAATGTGAAAAATGCTCCTTGTAACAAGAGGAGAATAAAAGGGCAATATTAAAAAGGAAAGAATCATGTATAGTCCCCAGCCTACTGACTATTGCTAACATTTCCTGTTACCCTTCTATTCAAGATAGTCTTATCCAGATGCGTATTACATATTTTGTACATTATGGATATACAAGAGCTGGCATTATATCATTTTGTGTTCTTTTACACTTAATGTAGAAAAAGAGTTCTTGTCACTAAAACATTTTGCAAACACAATGTTTAATTGCTGTATGATGTTTCAACATATGTTTCTATGACAATTAAATTCATCTCTCCCCGACTTTTTGGCACTTAGATTATTATTAAATTTTTGTTTTTTATAAATAATGCTGTAGAAACATTGGCACAAAAAGCTTTTTTTCTGCATTTTAGATTATTTTCTTAGGACAGATTCTTAGTAGGAGAATTACATTTCAGAAACAAATGTGTACATGTTCTACATATGAACTAATTCCTCTGCTTCTTGAAATGATCACACGGTCAGTAAACAAGCACCACTGCCACCCCAGACGAGTTCAGAAATAAAGTCACAAGCTTGAAAGGGATGATGACTTCCAGCTTCCTTTTGGACCTTGTTAAAGTGCCAGTCAAAGGGTAGGAATAGGCTGTTTCTTATCAGCCTTCGTATTTGGCCGCAGTACCATATTTCCTGTAATTGGAATTTACAGTCACTAATCCTCACAGCG
This sequence comes from Mustela lutreola, assembly GCF_030435805.1. Classification (NCBI taxonomy): domain Eukaryota; kingdom Metazoa; phylum Chordata; class Mammalia; order Carnivora; family Mustelidae; genus Mustela; species Mustela lutreola. The sequence continues at coordinate 65,793,833 of NC_081295.1, forward strand.
CCCCTCTGCTCTAAGGGGGATTGTTATTTCTCAGAGAGGGGAAAACACTGAAAAACATATTTACTGTATTCTTCCCTGGGTCCTTCCTACATTGACTCACCCAAGTGTGGTGCACACTGGAAGAGAATTAGGGTAACCAGATGGAGTTTTTCTCCTCAGCATTGGATCAAAAAAACCAGGCTAAGATAAAAGACTACATTTTGGGTCAAATGGGTATATTTCTGCTGTTTAACATTCCACAGTGGGACAGAGAATGAGTTAAAAGGAAGAGAGGACACTCCTCTCTCAACAAAGCCAGATTGTTTAAATGGGTTAAATTGACAGAGAACGAAGTTACAAAACGCTCTTGCTTGTCCTATATTGATAAGAATCTGCACTTTTGTCTCTGTCATTTTCCTGCCCTTTGTAGGGGTAGAAAACTATGTTATCACTTTCTTCTTAGATATGGGGGAGACTGTATAATATATAATTAAAAGAAAATCTAAATACATAGTGTAAAAGAGCTGGTTGCTGGATCATTTGGTAGAACAGTGGGCTTCTGAGTGATGTGACTTTTTTGCTCAAAAATATTTATGATCTAAATAAGAGCTGGTGTCATTGCTTAATCTATTTGAATAAATAAATCTAGAAAAATTAGTTTGAAATACATGCTTGTTTATAAGCGAGACAATAATCATGCCAAACTGTAAAATCATGATTTTGAAATTAGGAAATTCTATGCTATCTTATTCTTAGATATTTATTTAGGTTTGTATGTTTGATACTAAGGAATTTACATCTTTTTGGAAAGGTTCCTGTATCTAAGCATATGTCACTATCGGGTAGAAGTGTTTTCTGTTAGGGGTGAGCTTTAAATGCGAATTAATGAACTTAAAGGAACATTAAGAATATCTTTCTGTGTACGGAAACTGGGAAACTAGTGCTAACAATTACATTTAAGAAACAATTTTGGGGCACCTGGGTGGCTCAGTGGGTTAAAGTCTCTGCCTTCAGCTCAGGTCATGATCCCAGGGTCCTGGGATCGAGACCCGTATAGGGCTCTCTGCCCAGCGGGGAGCCTGCTTCCCCTTCTCTCTCTGCCTGCCTTTCTGCCTACTTGTGATCTCTGTCTGTCAAATAAATAAAATCTTAAAAAAAAAAAAAAAAGGAACAATTTCAATACAATAGGCTCTTAAAGAGGACAAACTTCTAGGATTATTTCATTTCTCTTTTCACTAATTTTTATTTATATGTATTCCCAATTATTTCCTGACAAGTGTATTAATTAGAATATTTCTTTTTAACTCACTCAGACTGTCTTAGAGGAAAACCCTTTTACATGTAATAGATATGGCTAGGTCTTTGAACTTGTGTCCCTGGGCTGGTAAGATTATCTTTCTCAGACCAATCAGCTTATCAGAACAGAAGGTACCTTGTTTTGTACAAAGCAGCGATCACAGGCATGCTAGGCACCTTCAAGAACTTCACCATGGCTCTCCTTTCTAACAGTGGGGAACAATTTTCTATGCTCCTCGGAACAGACAGAATTTCCATTTGTACACAACAGCTTTCCTTTCCTACTGTCACCTCTCAACCGGCTCACAGTGAGTGTCCTTACTGGTTGGTGAAGCAGGAATTAGAGATTAGTTTTGATAAAAAGTACTATTTTATCTACTTCAGAAGTAAATCTTAAAAACAAAAAAACAAAAAAACAAAAAAACACCTCTTTTAGAATCTTTGATGTTTTCAAGATACTGGGAGTCAGACACATTTCCATTGATAAAAATGGCTTCCTTTTCCTGGATTTGTCAGTGAAAGTTCCATGCTTTTGGCTTGATTTTGATGGATAAGTGGGAACTGGGTGCATTGTGGAGGGGAAAGGTGAGGGAGAGTGTTAAGCTTTGGGAAGGGGAGTGGGGTGGCCTGAGGACCTTGAGGAAGGGCCAGTGTGATTAAAGTCAGGGCAGAAGGGCTGCAGAACAATTGAAGACGCTTGGTCTGAACAACAACAGAATGCGAAGTTGGGAGAGGATGCAAAAAATCAGGATGGATGGGTCCAGTTCTGAATAAACCTTGATTATGGGGAGAAGAAGTTAGACCTGATTTGATGGGAATGGGCAGCCAATAGTTTCTACTGATAAAAGTGCTGTTTTATGAAGTTTTGTTAGAATGAGGAGTTAAATAGCCTATGGTTTTTTATCCTTCTGACTGCGGACGGTACTTACCATTTCAATTCCATGTTTCTTCTTCTGATAACAACATATATTTAGGTGAGAACTTTAATATATGCTGTCTTATGTAATAATTTTGTTATATTTAGTAGCATTCCCTACTCATTTAATGCGTGTTTTGTGGTTACTATGAAAAAGTACTCTATTATTTTTACTATCAACAACACCAAACCAATGGCAGATCCTCAAGTGTTTATTGAATACAAATGGATAAATTAGATTTTTTAAAAAAACCATTCTTATATAATAAAGGCAAGTTCTTGAATATAAAATATCTTGATTACCTTTTATTCTTTCTTTTTTTTGTGGGGGGGTGGTTATTGTGGGTTCATTTGTACCCTTGACTTCCATAAATTGTGCAGGAGACATTTCATTTGCCTTTGAATACTTAATGATTTTCTGATTATAAATCCATTTATACATGTGCTTAGCTGCAAAAGTTTAATTAATAATTATATATCCCTTTACTCTAGGTAGGATGGGGTCAAAGAAAAAACTTTATATATAATTTGTATATGTATTTAATCCTCTTAAGAAGAGCACCATCCAATTTTTTCCTCTAGTAATGTAACTTTGTATGATACACTCATCTCATTTTTATATGAAATGCATTATTTCTTACTAACTCATCCACTTTTACAAGTTCATTTATTCTTATGTGTTTCCTCAGTGGAAACAGATCCAATACAGGGAGAAGAATCTTTAGTTATTGGTGTAATTTCTACTCGTTTCCTTGTACAGGAGATTATTAAAGGAAGGGGTAGTTTAAGGACAGACCCTAGGTCCCTCTTAGATTTCTAGAAGTTGTTTTTCTGACTGCTGTTTATTACTTTGCTTACTCAAGGTAATTATAGCTCTCCTCCTATGTCTATCTGGATAGATTCAAGTTTTTATAAGGGCTGGTCCGTGTACACTCGACCCACAAAGGAAAGAAAGCATTCTTTTTATTACCACCAGTGCTTGCCTTGAGAGAGATAGGAAACTCAAAGTTAAACTTGAAATCTGGACCTCCACATTGGTCACTTTGTTAATCTGCCCAAATTTTGAGGTTCAATCTGCCTTAACACTCACTATTAATTCAGCCCATCAGTTAACCATAAGCCCTTCAATAATAGCCCACAGGAATTCCCTAGTAGACACAACTTTCTGGCTTATTTGGAAATTATACAAGGCCTCCACATAGAAATGGTTGAAAATGTCAACAGACATGCTCTTTTTACCTAGACTGAGGAGGAAAAAAAAAAGCTGCTTCTGTGCCAGTTTGTAACAGTCTTGCTTCCATTTCAACTATATCAATGCATATCAATTTTGGCTACACATTAGAGTCAACTGGGAACTTTCAAAACTACCAGTGCTTAAGCCCCATCCTAGATTCACAGAGATGGGGAGGTGGGGTATGAGGCAGGAGCATCTGAGCTTTAAAAAATTCTCAAGTGATTCTAAGGATGAGCCAGGATTGAAAACCACTGAGTTTTAGAGCAAGAAGATGCACTCCTCTAGAAGATGACATAGTTGATATTTTTGACTCTACTGTGGCATGCTGAGATGTTAACTAAGACTCGATGTTTATTGTCTACTTTTAGAGTCAGATACGTGGTAGACTCCACCTCCTTCCAAATAAGCATAAACCCATCAGAGTTTCCTATGTCGCCTACTGAAATATGACCTGGTCAATGCATCTGGGACTGACCAACTCGGGAGGACAGAGAGAACCCAACTTTTGATGATGATGGAAAAGGTAACTGAGCATGGCTGATAGAACATCCAGACAAACAATTGGTTTCATGATTCACTGCGTGCATTGGGCAAGTCATCACATCCTCCAAGACCCTTTTTCCTAGTCCAGTAAATAAGAGATAATAACCCCATGCCTATTGCACAGGGCTGTTGGGAGTGTCACGAGGGACTGTGTCCCCGAAAGCACTTATAAACTTAGAAGTTTCACACTTCATAGAAGAGAGTATTCCTACTTGTGTAATGGTTATTTCAACGTGTCTTACATGTGTTCTTTCTGTGGACTGAGCACTAGAAAATACAATTTAATAATTGTGGATGAAACACAAATAGACATGTAGCTAATATTTTCATCATATTTTCCTTCACGTTTATCCAGATGATAAACCATCCACAAAATCGAACTACAGGAAATCATTAAGTAAAAAGGGAATCTGATCTGTTTAAAAACTAGAATGGAGGGGCATCTGGGTGGCTCAGAGTGTTAAAGCCTCTGTCCTGGGATTGAGCCCTGCATCGGGCTTGATTAGGAATTTTGATCAAATCAGTGGTTAGAGGAACATGAGAAAATAAAATATTTAAAGGACAGAAAGATTTTCTCAGAAAGGACAAGTACACCTGTATAAAGCTGACTCCATGACAAAAGGGAATGAACATCCAGGGGCCAGAAGAAGAGCTCTCTGCTCTACAGGGAGTCTGCTTCCTCCTCTCTCTCTGCCTGCCTCTCTGCCTACTTGTGATCTCTGTCTGTCAAATAAATAAATAAAATCTTAAAAAAAAATAGAATGGAGAAAACCTAAAGTATTATCACAAATGTTATTAAATCTTTATTGCCCATGACTTTATGTTAGGTATTGTGTGATGCAGGCTTACTTGGAACTTTAAAAGATTATATACTAAAAAACAATCCAAAGTGTAAATAAATGATATGTATTTGAAACCTAAAATGAACACAATACTAATGGAATGGAATTGTTCTAAGGGACTTCTCTGGTTAAAATTTCTAGGCTAGCGTTTGTGGGAAGGAAAGGAGAGACAACCACCTACAATTTTTCTCTGATTTGTTATAGTGGTGATGATGAATAAACTATGGACTACAGTGACACTTTGATTAAAAAATTCTTTGGCAAGAGTGCTCTTTTTTGGATTAACAACAACAACCAAAACAAACTAAAAATCCTCAAGAATCACATGAAACAGAACAGTTTGATTTTGTAGCTACAGGAAAAAAATCTATTTTCATGAAGGTCTTCTCAATGAATATGTGTGTTGAAGGTATCTCAAGGCATGGTTGTAGTCTCGAAAGTTCACAGCCTTTTTTTTCTTATAAACCCTGGTCACCTCCATCATTGGAACCCCTTTTCTGCCTTCAGCTGGTATTCTCTTGTCTGTCATCACACTTGGAAGATGATTTGTTATGCACGACTTAAAAGCATTCATAGGAAATATTGTCTTGATCAGAAATTGTTTTAATCTATTATTTCAGAAGAGAGAAATAGATATCTTTGTGAGAAGAAAATGAATCTAAAAAAAAAAAAAAAAAAAAGGAAGTGAAGGGTCACCTGGTTGGCTCAGTTGGTTAAGTGGTTGCCTTTGGTGCCTTTGGCTCAGGTCATGATCTCAGGATCCTGGGATGGAGCCCTGAGTCAGGCTCTATATTCAGTGGGGGAATCTGCTTCTGCTTGTGCCTGCTCACTCTTACTCTCTCTCTCAAATGGATAAATAAAATATTTTTGAAAAAAGGAAATAAATATTAAATCTTTCTACACAAGAAAAGAGAGACAGTGTGCTTTATTGTAGAACTCTGACTATATTAAAGCACTATGTTAAAGGACTCTTGACTATTAAACGCATTTTGGATCCCCCTTTCTACCCTTTATTTAACATGGGATAATATTATGTGTAACTTTGGTCCTTATATGCTTTCTCCGATTCACATATGAATTATTTAAAGACGAATTATCATTAGTCATAGCATCTAAGAGTCAGAATGGACTGTGAAAAGCTCTGGTCCCAAGTTCTGCCAAATTCAGACATTCCATTAGAACATCCTGAAAAAAGATTGTTAGTCTGAATGAGTTCAGTGCTGAAGATGCTACTACTTTATATTTTGGGACAACTCACTTTCTTAGGAGGTTCTGCCTTATACTTTTCCAAAATCTACCTCCTTCTATCTTCCACTTATTTCACACTCTTTGACTACTTTGACTTCTTTGACTACAAAGAAGTCAAAAGATATTTGTAGGTGATGTCCTCCCTTAGTTTTCCCTTCTTAATTTCAAGGAATTCTGGTTCCTTCAACTCAAATACCTCTTATGATAAGGTGTCTAGGACTTTGAGTTGTTAATTTCTTTCCTTTAAATACAGTCCTTCTTTCCATTATCCCACATGATCTATAGTACATGACCTATAGACATACTGCTACAGCAATAGTATCTCTTGAGACTTTGTGTAAGTTCACATATGTGGTATGCATGTGTTATGGACTGATTGTTTGGGTCCCTCCCCAATTCACACCTCAGTGTGATGGTATTCAGAGATGGGGTCTTTGAAAAGTGATTAGGCTAGATAGGGTCATGGGGGTGGTAGGGCTCCCATAAAGAAATTGTTGCCCTAACAAAGACAGACACCACAGAGCTTGCTCACTCTCCCTCTTTGCCACAGCAAAAAAAAAAAAAAGAGGCCACAGCAGGAGGGTGGCCTTCGGCAAGCAAGGGGAACCTTCTGCAAACCAGCTGTCAGTGGAACCCGACCATGCTGGCACCATTACCTCAGACGTTCAATCTCCAAAACTGAGAAAGCTACTCAGCCCACAGCAGTACATTATGGCAGCCTGAGCAGACTTAGCACACGTGTAGTTAAAAAAAAGGGGGCGGATATAATTTTGATTATTGGATGAAGTCACTGTGATTTATCCAACAGATTATTTAGATTTTAAAAATACACAAATACCTTGAAAATCTACTTGCTTAACGATTTATACTTTTCACTTTTTAAGATCATAAGACTTCAAATTGGAAATTTATGTGAAAAAATCAATATTTTAGTGAAGCAAGAAGTTTTATGACTGTAAATATAGATAGCTTTGATATATAGCGTTTGCCTCCCTTTTTATCATTTATGTAATAAATATACATATTTATATATACATATACCTCATGTGTTTCACACATCTCATAATTATGTATTATATACATCTCACATATATTTGCACATACATGTATGTATATGTGTGAGTACATACATCATATCATGTCCTATCATATCCATCTTTATTGTTTGCTTCCTGCTTAGCTAATGTTCACCTTCTTATGTATTTATTAGTGAATCAAGTCAGAAAGATGAGCCACACTTTTTGGGGAAATGTACCCTGTTTAGTAAAATTGCCTTTTTCTTTCTTCTTTGGAAGAAAGAAGTGGGAGTAGTTTTTGTAACAAGGTTACTAATTCTAATGAGTGGGAGCATAAACACACTCTATTTTTAGAGCAGATGGGCATCTCCAGTAATAAGTGGGATCTGTCTCATGCAAGTTATCTCAACTGCCACTGCCGAGGGGTGACCAAGGAAAGAAGGCTGGGGTCTGGTAGACTCCATTTTGCACACCACAGTCACAGATAGAATGTACATGGACATAATGTTTGAGTTTAATATTAGCTGGACAAGGAAATCCCTTATTAATCAAGTCTAGAAGCCCTACCATTCATTTCACAGGTCAGACCCTAGGACCAGGGCAGAACTCACATTCAATGCAGACTAGAGAGGGATCATGCCTCCAATTCCTATGAACTGGCATCACCTTATTCTTACCATCTATGCTAATGGACTCCTTGAAATTCTGACCAATGTTCACATGAACTGAGACTATGAGCACACACCGTTTAAAATGTGATAAATTCTGTTCATTATTATCTATTCCTCTAGATGTGTAATCCATTGTAGATCTGTGTCTGGATTAAGGATCACTGTATTATTTTGGGGAAAGTTTTATTTACTTGTAAGGATAATTTACATTATCTTTACATTAAATCTACACATATATCCTCCTTCAATAATTCAGAGCAGAAAGTTTATAGGATTATCATAGCTCTCTTCTAGAAGTTTCGAGAGTATTTCAAGAGTTTAGTATCTTACAAATAACAATCTTGTTTCCTCTTCTTGTTTCTTGTGCTCTTTGTGTAACAAGATTATACATAAGATGGGGTTGGTCATTTATTTTCTTCCCCTAAAACATTGTGACCAATCTCATCAGATTCTTGGTCTGAGACAGACTGGAAATTTGGGAGGAAATAGACTCTCTTAATGATTAGAATTCTGGTAAATAATATAAAATATATTTTACTGGAACATCAACATTCAGAATTTGTTTCCTTCCTAAAATCCCTTTCTGAAAGAAGCTTCTTCAAGAAACTGACACTAAGACAGGGTTATCATATCAAGGAGATGAGCAAAAGCAAGCTAGTAAAGAGTTGTGATTGTACTCCTTCCTCACTCCTCTGTTCTTCAGACCTGACAGGTGTAGCTGTCCAGGACATAGTATAAAATGTGACCAGAGTACCTGTGCCATCTTGTTGTAAGCCACCAACATAGGATGCCCATACTGAAAACATAACTATATTTTAACTTACTAACCACTAACGTGTTCCTGTTCTGTAAGCAAAGGTTGGTTGGGTTTCTTTTGTATTCAGTTTATAAAAAGCTTGCTTAACTAAGTGGCTCTTACACTTTTCTAAATGTTCTCCCTTAAGTAAATAATAGTAGTACGATGTTCTGAAGTCCCACCATTTTGCAATGCTCAGGAAAAACATATTCGTTTCTTTCGACATTTTCACACAATGCACTGGGAGTAGAGGGCTCAAAGGAAATGTCATCTCCACAGTCACTGAAATTACTCTCATTTCGGAGATATTTTGGGAAATAAGTCAAGGCAGCCCCCCTGGTCACCAACCAAACTTATCTGCATATACCTGAAGAAAGTTAGACTTGTGTTCTTCATAGACTGAGTATCGTGAGAACTGCAGTGCATACAAACAGACACTGAACAGGGTTTTGATGCTAGGGTCTCTAGTGAGCAGTATGGGTACCTTCTATAAAACACAGGGCTAAAATCTCTGCTAGAGCAGTAGCTACATTATAATTGGATCCCAGGAGTTTTATTAGCAGTGGGATGGGAGGCGAGTTGAGAGCATCATCTGGGTGTCTGAGCAACGAGTCTCACAAACACTGTGCTATATAGGATCCAGAGGTGGAAAAACTGTTCTCAAGGGCTCAGTGGCCCCTGTATGCTGCCACCTTGCTCAGAACTACTAAAGGGCTTCTCTAAGGCACAACCTTGCCAGTGCACGGAGAAAGGTTACAGTTGCTTTGAATATGAAATTCTTGGAATTAAGTCAGTCTTGAGCTAGCTAAGAGATAACTGGCTCCATTTTTTCCTATAGTCCAATCCTTCCAGGGAACAGAAATATGTTTGGGTTCTCCAAACAATGTTTATGTGTCTTATCTTTTGTGTGTATGTAAGAAATGTGGTTGGAAGAACTAAAGGTGTCCACAGCAGCTTTAGTTTCGATTTTGAGGCAGCAGTGTTGCCAAAGTGGAGTCTATTTCCAAAGAAATCATTCTCTTTTAGGAGGAGAAAGATAATCTTTGGATTAATTCTCCTTCTCCTTTCCAGTCTTCTTCTCTCTCTATTTTCATTTCTCCACCTGTCTAGAAAAAAATGGTAGAAGACTTTGGGCCCCCCAGACAAGTGACACTTCCAGGATAGTCTGAAGACTTCTAGTCATTTCATCCCATCCAACCACAGAAAGCTACCACCAGGGGCCCAATAGTTCGGCTCAGCTCAGCTAAAAGGTAGATGGCATTACAGGGCAGTATGGCTGAATAGGGGGAATAGAGCTATTTGGAGAGGTTTTTTTTTTCTCCTTTCCCAGTGGGGTTTTCCTCTGATTTTGTGGAAAATACAGTAACATGACACTCTCCTTCCTTTCTAGAGCAGTCACAGAGAAAGGAATGCAAATAATTAAAGTGTAAAGTCTGGTGCTTAAACAGGGATAGTCTTGTAACAAAAAGGCAGGTGAAAGGGATGGTGGTGTTCAGTTTGCTTATGTAAGGCTTTAATTTCATGCCACTACTATGGGGATGGTAGTTGTTCTAGAAATTTCTCCAAATCTCCTCCGAGCCTCTCTCCGGTGTAACTTTTGCATTTTTGTTTGTGTTCTCTTTTCCTTGGGACTGATGAAGACTGGGTGGAGCTGGGAAGGTGGGATCAGAGATGTGTAGTACCAGCCTCAGTGTCTCTGAGCTCTTTTTGAGCTCTGTATCTCTCTCACATGATCTCAGTATAGCCGCCACAATGACTACTCCTACATCTCTAGGTAAGGAAGCCAGCATGGTATATAAATCAGGAACGTTTGTTGTCAGAATTCAAGCTCACATCTGATTCCAGAACCCAGGTCTGTAACTACCACAATAAAGAATCATCCTTACTCTTTTTATTTTTCTCAAATTAAGCCACAGTCTAAATCTTATTTTCTATATGAAAATTCAGTATAATTTGTGAACCTGGACTAGCGCTGGATTGGATCTGTATAAAAGCCACCACGTGCTATGTGGGATACCTCTAGTCAGTCATCCAATTTACCCCTTCAATTAGAAAATTAATATAAACATTTGTCAACCAATTTCTGTGGTTAGGGGAATAAACTGCTCAAACTGAAAATGTCTACATCTCTCAAACTAGAGAAAAATATTTTGAAAGATTAATAGAAATATGGTCAGAGAGGTTCTAAGTTAAAAACCAGGAGCTATCATTCCTGGCTGTGTGTTAGCATCTGCATGACATTAGCCTTTAAAAAAAAATTGGTAAGCTACAATTTACTTTAGGTCCTCTGATGAGTAACGTTGATGTTTTAGGCAGGGACTCCAATATGCGTCACTTCTTACCTCAAGCTGACTGTTACACCAACAATCCTGGCTGATGAAAAATCTTCCTGCAATTGTATTTTTACTCAAAGCATGCTTCTTTTCCCCATTCCAGCTGGTCTAATAGGTGGATGAAAGAATTGCCAAAAACGCAGTGCAGAAGCATCTGGCTCTGAAGAAAAATACATCAACCTTATTTTCTTTATTTCCTATTCCTTTAGAATTTGTAGTATATAGAGGAAGACCATTTTGCAAGAGGTTACTAATGATGGGAGTAAATACTCCTGGCTTGGCAAGCGAGCACACACGTATGGGAAATGAAGAAATCTGAGTAAACATTGAGGTTTGCTGGCAACAATCACCATCTTCCAAGATTTTTAGGCCCCTGGGTGCAAAAGGCAACAAACTCCTGCAGCGTTTTGCAATGGAGTCTAGGTGTTTATCTGGAAGATCAATTCATTGTTTTGTTTTTTTTTTTTTAAGAATCAATGAAATCTTATGTCGTCTGCAGAGAATCTTTTGCTTTGGCAGGCTAAGAGAATGCCTATAGGATATTTTGGAACTATTTTCATTTAAAATGCTCAGATATGAGACAGGAAAAAGAAAGAAGTTCCTATTTAGAAAACTTCAGTGTCATGACCAACTTACTGAAACTTGGATTAAAAAGATAAACGCTTTACAGGCTTTAAGACAAATTCAGTAATTAGTTAGGACCCTTGCTAGACCTTGCATTGACTCAGAATTCAGGTGTGCAGCATTGCCCCACCGTACTCTTCTGCGGGCTACGTGCCTATACAATGTAGGTAGTTTTCCTTGCAAAAATGCTCTGCTGATATTATGCACACCAAAACATAATTTTGAAGCTAAAAAATAGATTCTGCATAAGTTACGTGGATAATCTAGCTGGGATGGCTAAATCTCACTGGCTACCACCAATGGCTCTGAAGCTGGTTCAGACCACCATAGTTATTGGTGAACCAGCAATAGCCCAGCGTGGCAATGAGAACCCGTGGATTCTCTAGACTCCAACTGAATTTTGTGCACCTTTAAGTCTACTATTTCAAGATACGGGTAGTATTGTGTCTATCCCGTCTTAAGATTTTTCTTTGTTTACTTGCTATAGTGATTGAAATACCTCAAATAGATAATTCATTCCTTTGACAATATAGCATATTTTCTTAAAGAAAAAGTCATAAGCCCAAATAGTTCATCAATATTTTTGATTTAATTAATATTTTGCATATCATCAGTGATATGAATTTGCTCATCCGATTAGTTTTCTCCACAAAAACTAGATAAGAACAGTGATTAGGAATTTTGATCAAATCAGTTGTTAGAAGAATATGAGAAAAAAAAATATTTAAAGGACACACGGATTTTCTCAGAAAGGACAAGTACACCTGCATAAAGCTGACTCCATGATAAAAGGGAATGAACAGGGCGCCTGGGTGGCTCAGTGGGTTAAGCCGCTGCCTTCAGCTCAGGTCGTGATCTCAGGGTGCTGGGATCGAGTCCCACATCAGGCTCTCTGCTCAGCAGGGAGCCTGCTTCCTCCTCTCTCTCTGCCTGCCTCTCTGCCTACTTGTGATCTCTCTCTGTCAAATAAATAAATAAAATCTTTAAAAAAAAAAAAAAGGGGAATGAACATCCAGGGGCCAGAAGAAGGGCATGAAAATGTATGCATTGTTTTTTGTATAGAAAACCAATGGTCACACTGTGATGGGAATTTGCCTAGCTCATTTTTAACTTTTCTACATGTGATTTACAGACCTGTAGCAGAGTTGCCTGGAAGCGTGTTAAAAATGCAGAGTCTCAAGCCCCAGCCCAAACTTAATCAGAATTTACGTTTAAACAAGATGGCCATGTGACCTATATACACAATGAGGTTTGAGAAGTGCAGTTCTCTAAGATCGAATCTCTCTGAGGTAAGGTGTATTACATGAAACATCCCTTAGCAACTCTTAATTGGACAATGTATGTTGGATCCACATTGGGCCAGGGAGATTCACTTTCTGTATTTGAAAGTTGAAACAGAGAAAAGAAATTTTGAGGGAGAAAGAGAAAGGGGGGAAGGGAAAGGAAGGAGTGGGAGTGGGAGAGGGAGAGGGAGACTAGTAATATGTGGGTGGACCACCTCAGAGTCAGAGAAAACCTATTTGGAGAGGGAGAGAGAAATGAAGCAGATTTTCAGAGAAGCAAGCACGGAATCTCTAGTTCCTATTTCCTTTTCTGTCCCAAGAGGTTTAGTAAACCTAAGTTCCACAAAGCTAGGTAAAGATATGACACCTGTTCTCTAGTGCTTATATGTGGGAAGGCTGGAGGTAATGAGTGGGTAAAATGGATGTAATTTCAGGACCTGATATAGCCTGTGTGAACCAGCAAGAAGCTCAAACCAATGGAGAGTCAAGGCTGACATCTTCAAAGTCATTATTATATTGTTTGGATAACACAGACTCTTTTGGGCATCATAAAGAATTTTACTTCCAAAGCAAAAAACAAATTAAAGAAGGTAGCCCTAGGATGGAACTTCAGGTAAAGAAATAACATAGAGTGGTGCCTGGGTGGCTCAGTTGGTTACATTCCTGACTCGTGATTTTGGTCAAGTCATGACTCACAGTCATGACATTGAACCCTGTGTGAGGTTCCACAGGGGGCAGCGAGCCTGCTTAAGATTCTCTGTCTCCTTCTCTCTCTGCTGCTGCCCCACTCTCTCTTTCTCTCTCTTTCTGGAAAGAGAGAAAGAGAAAGAAAGAAAGAAAGAAAGAAAGAAAGAAAGAAAGAAAGAAAGAAAGAAAGAAAGAAAGAAGGAAGGAAAGAAAGAAAGAAAGAGGGAGGAAGGAAAGAAGGAAGGAAGGAATAAATCACATAGAACCTCTGAAATATTTCTTGGCAATTGTCGCTGCTTAAAAGATGAGTGAAGAGATTTTTCCATATTTCACTATTTAAGCTATCTAGCTGCCTTTTCGTAGAGTGATCCAGAGAAAGAAACTCTAGAGACCTGAAAGAAAGAATGAAAAGCTGTCCTACATCATCTTTGTTTTCTGCTGTACTTGCTTCCTCTCTGCCCTGTTAACAGATGTCTTCCCTGGGAGAGGTGTGGAACAGAGCTCTCCAGAAGCAGTCACTGGGGAAACAGTAAAATTAGTCCCTGAGGACCATTATGAGAGCTGAGGGCCTACTGTGACGACAGGGGGACCCTCATAGCTCCCTCTGCTCCCTCTTTTCCCCCATGTGGCCCAGAGGAGCAGAAGTTGAACTGTGGAGAATACTAGTTGAAGAATAAAGAGCAAATGTTCAGAAGGAACTCATTTTCAGTAATCATTCTAGATAAAAATCATTCTAAAGAAATCATGTATTTCCCTGCATTCTGAGTATACCAAACTCATTTTTAACTAATTTGATTTCTGGGATCTAATAGATAGTCTATTCATAAGGACCCACCATAAATAGATTTCTCTGGTCTATTTCTCTGGTCTAGCTGCAGTCTGGATACTGAAAACCACCATTTCTGGCTTCATTCGGCCTTGTTACCCTCTGCATTTGGAGGTCCCCAAGGTTAACAATTCTGATTTTTGGCGCCCTGCACTTCTTTGGCTGGTTGGATACATCCTCTGTAGCTCACTGTAACGTTTCATCCCTGTGTGGATAGGTCTAGTGCAGGTCATTTCTTAACCCTGCTAGGCCTGGCCATGGTGCCATATTTGGCTAATTCCATCAGGCATGATATCAGTTCTTATGACTTAATTGTTCTCTCTATTCACATGGCCCCCAAATCTATAATTTTTAGTCCTGTGCCTCATTTATAATCTACTCCAAAATATCTTAAGTTGTTTTACTTTGGAAGTATTGCTATTCCCATATTGAACCCAAAGTGTTGAAAACAAAGACCTTTTTTTCCCTTACTCTTCTCATTTCCTTCCCTCAATCAGAGGGCCCACAGTGATCTGCATGAGCATATGAACACCGTAGGGGTCTCTTACCTTGGAGAAATTCAAATGTGCTTGCATTCTTCTCTGTAATGGTGTTACATTTCCTGCAGCTCTAGCCAAGGGCAGGAGGAAAGAGGCTGTGCAAACTTATCTTTGAAGGACTTGTTTTTCCTCTTTCCCTAAAGCTCATACCCTTCCTAGTAGATGAAGGGAGGTGGGGCTTGTGGTATCCCTCTGAGTGTGAGAAGGGCAGAGGGGAAAAGCTGCTGAGAGGAGTGGGGTAGGAACATTCTGACATATATGTCTTCCCCACTGAGAACCTCTAAAGAGGAGTTGCAAAATGGTGGCCTAGTGAACCTGGCTGCACTGAATTTAAATGAAAGGAAAATTATATTAGCTGCTAACATTTACAAACCAGGATATTTACACATATATCTGAATTTCTAGATTTTCTTAAAAAATGTGTGGAGATAGCTATATGGAACCTGCATTCCCTGAGAGATGAGAGCAACTGCGTGCTCAATGGGGGCATTTGCTCTCTGGGTGGCCTCTGCACCGCCCTGTCTTATGTTGAACACAGTCAATTTCACTCTTATACATCACCCACCTGGCTCCTGGAGGCATCTGAGTGCAAGATCTCTGGGAGAACACCTAGAGAGGGAAGTTGGAGGTTTGCAAATCCACTCCTAGGATCACCAGCACTATATCTTGGAAACAGAGCTTGACACACGCTTATTGAATTGATGTGACTTTGAATCTTTGGATTAGAAAAGGTTACAGCAGGAGGACTGTAGACTTGCAGTGATTGTATAGCTATAGTTAAAGATAGCTATAAAACTTGATTTAGTTCAAGTACAAGAAGTGTCTGTCACATATTCCTGACATATTGAGAATACACTTTCTGGTATTTAAGTGCCTAGTGGTTTTATCAGGCATGCTTCTAAGAAATGACACATACTTCACAATCACCCATCCTGTAAAAGAGAGCCAGAGAACTAACTGCATGTAGTGTTGACTACTTTCCAGGTTGTTCAGTATGAACCATTTGGAGAGAAATAGTCTACTCTTTTTTTCCACCTTAAACTGCTATTATAATAACACTTCATCTTTGAATATAAATCACTAAAGTTTTCAGCTGTAATTGCCTGGTATCTCAGGTTCAGTGTCTTAGGGAACATAGCAAATATTCATAAGAATAAAAGTTAGGAGAGTTTTAAAGATAAAGAGGATCACATACACACACAAACACACACACGTGCACACATACATACATACACATTTGGTTAACTTTGAACGAAAAGATAGTGTTTAAAATATTGCAGGGCCATTTTGAGAATTAATGATATAATGCATGGAAAGCACAAAATACAGTCTGGCATCTAAAAAGTACATGTTAGCTGTTTTTATAGATAATCAATTAATAGTTGATAGGAGGTGATTAGCTTTATCTGAAAAGAAGGTATTTTGAACACCATATTATCAAGATGCTAGGAATGGTTTAGTCTTGCTCATTGACTGGTATCACTGTCCAGTTCGTAATTTTCGAGTCTCAGCACAGGAACCAAGCACCCCTTGGACATGGGGCCCAAAGAGTCTTCCTGCTTCTTCTAGGGGGCCACCAGCCACCAGGACAACATAGATACCTGGGAGTGCCTTAGTTTGGTAACTGCTCCCCACAAGGCAACTAACCTGGGCATCTTCCAACAAAATATAGTTTATTACAGGAAATAAATGACAATATTAAGTGCATTGAACTGTGTCCCAAGACTTTTTTGGGGGGGGGCAGAAGATTATTTTATGGGCAATTTTTGCAAATTCTTCTCCCCATACCCACTCCCATTCCACCTTAACTGTGTCAGGAACACCATCCTGTCATGTATCTGCCTTGGGTTTCTTCTCTGTTTAGTTCACCAATGCTCAGAAAAAACCTTGGTTTTATTTCAATGAGCTGCACAATTTGATGCAACAGTGGTAGCTAAAATGGTTTACTTTCAACCATACTGATTTATAGAATAGACACTGAACAGATTATTTTTAAAATAGAAATTCCTGCAAAACCCCCCATACTTCCCATTGAAACAGTTCTGGGAAACATAATGTGATTTTTTGGGTTTGTTTTGGAGGGGGGTGGATTAGCAAATAAACACACTGACTTCAAAGATTTCCATCTTGTTTTCATGAAACCTAAATGAGATTAGATGACTTGTGATTTATGCTACCACAGTCTTCCGTCACTTCCCACTTTAAATAAAAATATGGTTTTAATTAAAATCACATGCATTGAATTTTTCGCTCCTAAAAAAAGTACGATGGATTACTCGATGAGTGCCAAGAGACACATGGAGCATCCTCACGATATTAAGGCACATGGCCTTCAAGTTGCACGTCTGGGGTATGCTTCTGTCTGCTCACTCCAGCAGCACGTTCTCCCCTGGTGGGGGAAACAATCACAACAAGAACCACCACAAAACAAGGGCCACAACTAACATTTACATAACATTCTGTACTTGTAAACTACTTTCACTTGCATTTTTGTCTTATTTGGATCTTATAGCAGCCCGGTGGGACAGGTGCATGGGTATTATTGTTTCCCTTTATGAAGGGGTAATCTAAGGCTCAGAAGTTAAAGGGACTTGCTCAATAGTGCAATAAATGGTAGCGTTAGAGCTCAGACCAATGTCTTTTGAATTCAAATCCAGTGTTACATCTCAATCATGTCACTACTTTCAGGTCCAAAATAAAATTTTGATTTTGGTACCACCTGTTTCCATATTGGAGTTTTACACATGCTTACATGCTGTTCTCTCTTCCTGGAATGCTCCTTCCCAGATCATTGGACTCCTCCTTAGAGAGGATCTGCCTAAAAGAGCAACACACCCACCTTCATCTAGGGCTGCTGAGACAGAATACCACTGAGTGATATAAAGAATAAAGATTTATTGTCTCATAGTCTTGGGGCTTAAAGTCCCAAATCAGGTCAGACTCCTGAATGGAGAGGAGTTCTTCTAGACAGGTGTAGCCCTCTGGTTGGAGGCTGGGTTCCTCTCTGGATGGTAGGGTTGATTCTTTGCCGGGGGTTGGGGGGACGCAGGGGGAGTTTTATTTCAGGCTCTTCAGGCTCTTCTCCTTAGTATAGATGGTCATCTTCATGCTCACGTGACGCTCTCCCTATATGTGTGTCTGTGTGTACAAATATCTTTTTTTTTTTTTTTTAAAAATAAGGACACCACTGTTATTGCAAGTAGGGTCCATTCTAATAATCTCACTTAACTTCATTAATTCCATGAAAATCTTATCTCCAAGTAAGGTCCTACTCTGATGTATTGTGGGTTAGGGGGAAGGCATATGAATGCCTGGGGAGGGTGGGGGGCACAATTCAGCCTATAGTACCTGCCTTTTCTACTGCCATGCTACTCTCCATCCCCTCTCCTACTCTCCTCATCTCAGTTAATGGCATCACCATTTACCCAGTTCCTTAGGCCAGCTATTCATAATTTTCTCTTTTCTTCTGTTCACTACATCCCATTCATCAGTAGGGTTTATCAGACTTCCTACCATCAAAATATCGCCTGAATATAAACTTCTCACCACTATAGACTTCTTAGTCCAAACCACTATTCTTCTCCTTGGACTAATGTCATTGTTCATTCCCAGTGCCCCGGTGCCCACTCAGAATCTATTTTCTGTACAGAAACAAGTGTGAGCTCTTTAAGATATAAGTTACGTTATGACACTCCCTGTTCAAAACGCTGAGTTAAGAATAAAATCTAAAATCTTTGCCATGGATTTGGGGCTTAATATTTAAAATGAATTCTGGAGATCAGCAGTATCAGTACCCTGTGGAAACTTGTTAGACAGAATCCTGGGTCCTACATGTGCACCTGAATGTTTATAGCAGCAATGTCCACAATAGCCAAACTATGGAAAGAGCCTAGATGTCTATCAACAGATGAATGGATGAAGAAGACATGCTGTATATATAAAATGGAACACTGTGCAGCCGTAAAAAACATGAAATCTTGCCATTTGCAACAATGTGGATAGAACTAGAGGGTATTAAACTAAACAAATCAGAGAAAGTTAATTATCATATGATCTCTCTGATATGAGGAATTTGAGAGGCAGGGTGGGGAGTCATGGGGGGAAGGGACGGAAAAAATGAAACAAGATGGGATCGGGAGGGAGACAAACCAAAAGAGACTCTAAATCTCAGGAAACAAACTGAGAGTTACTGGAGAGGGGGCAGGGGTGGGAGGCTGGGTTATGGACACTGGGGACAGTATGTGCTATGGTGAGTGCTGTGAATTGTGTAAGACTTATGATTCACAGACCTGTACCCCTGAAACAAAGAATGCATTATATGTTAACAACAACAACAACAAAAAGGATCTTGGGCCCTATACTGCAGACTCACTGAATCAAAAAGGCATTTTAACAATATGTTCAGGTGATTTGTGTGTATTTTGAAGTTTGAGAAACACTGGCCTAGAGAACTGTGTAGGATGTCCTCCAACCTGTATCTCTGAACTCAGTTCCCTTCTGCCACTCTCACTTTTGTCCATGTAATTCTAACTCACCTTCTGGCTGTTTCCCACCCTTTGTGGCTCTTTCTCTGCCTAGAATGCCTTCTTCTTCTTCTTTTCCTTTTTAAGACTTTATTTATTTGAAAGACAGACAATGAGAGAGGGAACACAAGCAGGGGGGGTGGGAGAAGGAGAAGCATGCTTCCTGCAGAGTGGGGATTCTGACGTGGGGCTCTATCCCAGGATTCTGGGATCATGACCTGAGCCCAAGGCAGATGCCTAATGACTGAGACACCAGGCACCCCCCTGGAATATCTTCTTAGAGACTATCCTATCTGAAAAAGCAAGCCCTGTCCCCCTAGGATTTTCTTCTGCTTTGTTTTCTGCATAGTCTTTATTGCTACCTGAAATCATATGCATTTATCTAAATTTAATTTTTTTCAGTCAATGACCTGTAAACTTCATGAGATCAGAAACCTTATTTTATTCACTGCTATTTCCTCCTCAGCAGAGAAGAATGGCTGGCACACAGTAAGTTCTCAATAATTATTTTCAGGAAAGGTAAATATCTACAGTTCTGGTATAGGATAGGTCATTTTTGTGTGTGCTGATTCAATTAATTACTTTGCCTAGTAAAACACTCTCAGGCTACTGTTGATTAGAGTGTGGTGTTTTACTAATTCACCACTTTTTATGATTCCCCCTCTTATGTTATTTTTTCTTGCTTTCTAATCTCATCTTCCTTCTTCTTCTTTGGAAGAGCCATGGGGTTCTTTTCTATGACACAGTACCATAAAAATGGCCAGGAGTGATACAACAGGCAATTTCTACTCAACTTGCCAAAGCAACATGAAATAATACAAGTTTAATAATGATTTCATTATATAGCAGGTGCTGGCTGGAGTTTCTGGACTTCAAGCTTTTGAAATCAAAGAAAATTTTAAAATTGCAACCTTAGTGTAAAATCTTGGCAATAAACTCAGCACAGATGGCTGCAACATTTCAAGCTTTGTTTACAAAATAGTGAACTTATCTCTTGATCTGTGAGACACTTTTGCTCTCTAATGAGCCGAGGAAGGTTCTAAAATATGAAGTGTCAATGAGCTCTGATTACTTCTTCATTACAGAGAAGTCTCTTCAAAACCGTCCCTGGAAAAAATGCATATTTTAATATACATATCTGATGTATATTAAGAAACTCTTTTTTTTTTTTAATTATTTACTTGACAGACAGAGATCACAAGTAGGCAGAGAGGCAGGCAGAGAGAGAGGAAGGGAAGCAGGCTCCCTGCTGAGCAAAGAGCCAGATGCAGGGCTCGATCCCAGGACCCATGACCTGAGCCAAAGGCAGAGGCTTTAACCCACTGAGCCACCCAGGCACCCCAAGAAACTCTTTTAAACTGAGATTCTTTAGTCATTTGTTTCAATATGAATTTGAATCTGGTTCAGGGTGGTCAAAAGCAGGCTTTTTTTTTTTTTTTCAAAAGCCACAGCATTCTTGCTGAGACTTCTGAAGAGAATACTTCCTCAGGAATCATGAAATTTCTCTTTCCTCAGGCACCTTGGCCTAATCATTTATAGTTTCTGTGGGCCTTCAGAGCCGGCACAAGTGACTCTATCTGCCTTTTAGTTATCAGTTGTGTCTACTTCTCCCATGACCTCTTGTCGTCTCCTCTGTACTCCAGGGTTCATTCTAACCAAAGCTTTCCTACTGTGTTGAGATGTATTTTTGGGAATGAAGATAAGCCAAACCACTTGGTCTAATATAAAGTTAAATATCACTGCTTTCTACAAACATCACATATGGACATAGACCCTAAAAGGTTAATCAGGACACTTACTCCAGCTTATTTGCTGAGCAAGTCAGGCACTGGTGCCTGAGAGCAGACGGTTTGTTACTTCTGATCTCACAGGTTTCAAGATTACCCCCTTCAGAGCATTATCCTAGTTTGTTGAAAGCTGAAACTTTGGTGACAGCAATTCTATTCAGTTAGTCGTGTTTCACCAAAAGCAAACGAAAGCAAAAAGCTAGTTCACTCAGCCACCATGGTTTCTAGATAAAAAGTAACCATACTTTTCATTCACCTGACATTGGCCTAGATGGCTGTTTTTCTTTTTCCACATGTGCTTTACTCATCCTACCTTGTTTTATCTTCAAAGTCATAAGCAGTGTAAAAGAGGAGTTTCAAGGGAGTTGTTGGCACAGTTGATGAAGAATTGGAGGCAGAGAGAGAAGGTGACATAGATTTTGTGAAGAGATAGGACAGGAAATTAGGCCTCTGACTCTCGGTTGCATCTCTGCATTAGAGAGTTTTCTGCAACTCCAGGGGGCAGCAGTCACATGTAGTCTAGGTCAATGGCACGCTGGGGTTGTGCAGGCACAACCTTCCAAGAATCCAAAGTCCCTGCTGTTTGCCATAATAAGATTCTTGGGGCATGCTTAACTCCGTTCATATCTGCAAACACTTACTTTTAAAGATGATAGAAAAAGTTGAAGTTTCTCTCTTTTGCTTTTTCGTGAAACTGATTTCCTGATTAACTAGGATTCTAAAGCTATGATTTAGGAAAAATCAGAGGGGATCTACTAAAACAGAGATTGGCCCCTCTATTAAAATTAAACAAAAAATAAGGTTTCTCTGTAGACAAATCATGTAAAGTTTTCCTAAGGAAGGAAAATTTCTTAAAGAAGAGATTGCCCATCACCTTTCCTTTCAAAATCTTAACCACTTTAGAGTGCTACTTCCCCAGTATGATTTTCTAAGTTAGATGAACATTAACCATAGATTTATCTCAACCGTCTGTAACATATGGCACTAAATCTGGTTATGGTTATTTCCCCAAATACATCCTTTCAATACCCATTTCAGGACAATGGGAATATACTTCTCTGAAACCATAATGCAGGCAAGCAAGCACTCTTTTCTTGTTTTGCTAATTTGAAAAATGAACATAATGTATCCAGTGTTTTAAAACATGACACCAATGCCCCAAAATTTCCGATGGCTCCTCTTCTCTTGCAGAATAAATCCAGAATCTGCACAATGACTCATGGGATCTGGCTCCCAGGATCTCTTAGCTCTCCCTCCTCATTCCAAGCCTTTAGCACACTTGTCTTCCTCTGCTCCTTGGGTCCTGCCGCCTCACTCCTGCTTCATGGCTTTGTCATGTCCTCTTTCCTATACATAGGACACTACTGCAGAGCTTGGCTGATGCCCACCTTCTCAGGGAAAACTTTGGCTGTTCTAGTTAAAATCTGCACCCCTCCCCCATTCATCATGACTCCATTCCTTATAGGCACTGCTGCCTTATTTCTTTCTTAGGAGTGTGTCTATCATTGTTACCCTTAAAATAATGTAGTCTATAAATCACTTCTTTATGCTGCTTGCTGTCCATGTCCCATTAACATCTAAGCTCCAGGAGGACAAGAATTGTGTTTTTTTGTTTTATTCTCTGCCGCTTTTCTGTTGCCTAGAAGAGTGTACACATTTGTAGGTACTCAATAGCTTATTTTTGTTGGATGAATCAGCACTATTCAATCATACAGCCATAGGATATTAGGTGATCCAAGCTCTGGATTAACCAGGCTCATTTTATAAACAAGATAGCATACAAAACAATATTTTCCTTCCCTTGTCATTAATTTATAATTGTGCATTAGAAATCTTAGTGTTCAACACTGCTCTTTGTAATGACAACAGTTGTGGATATAATTTACAAGCTATATATTTTAGGGAGGCCACTGACTTTCCTTCCAGTGGAAGGTTTACTTTAAAAATAGACTCAGAAAAAAAACTTTTAATTTGAAAAACAGATGGATGGCTAAAGGGGTCACAACACATTTTAATTTTCCTGTGAGAAAACAATAAACTAGATGATAGAGCCTGAACAAAGACTTGCCTGTCTCTCATTTCTCAGAAAAGTTCTCCATTGGGGTCCTGTCCCTGAACAACATCTCAGAGCCTCTCCAGAGCGCACGAGATCACAACTGGACACTGCTATCAGCTTTTTCCAATTTCTTTTTATCACGCTTTAAGGATTTTTCCTTTTTTTGAGTTGCCAGCAGGTCCGTCCTTCCTCCCGCCCTCCCTCCCTCCCTTCCTTCTTACCTTATTTTCCTTCCTTCCTTCCTTCCCTCCCTCCTGTCTTCCTTCCTCCCTTCCTCCTTTCTTCCTTTTTTTTTTTTTTAAAGATTTTATTTATTTATTTGACAGAGATCACAAGTAGGCAGAGAGAGAGGAGGAAGCAGGCTTCCTGCTGAGCAGAGAGCCCGAAGTGGGGCTTGATCCCACGACCCTGGGATCATGACCTCAGCCAAAGGCAGAGGCTTTAACTCACTGAGCCATGCAGGCATCCCTCTTTCTTCCTTTTTAAACAGACTTTTTAAGAAGAACATCTTTAGGTTCACAGCAAAATTGAGCAGAAAGTACCAAGATTTCCCATATATCTTCTGCCCCTCCATGTGCACAGATCTCCCTATTATCAGCATCTCTGTCCAGAGTGGTACATTTGTGACAACTGATGAACCTACATGGACACAACATTATCACTCACATTTCCCCTTTACAACAGGGTTGACTCTTGGTGTACGTTCTGTGAGTCTGGACAAATGTATAACGACACGTATCGACCATTATAGTGTCAAATGATGCAATCCCACAACCAAAGGTCCTTTCTTTTTTATGTTGTTTTTTTATTCTACTCTAAAAGTTATAAATACATGCTGATGGGATGAAGGTTGTGAAATAAAGAGAAAATATGATGAATCAAAGAAAGTTAATTTTTTCCCTACAACTAAAATTATATACATAAACACACACATTTATGACCATACATATTTGGGAAAACGCAGTATATATGTAGTTCTTAATACAGTTCTATGTCTGCAGGATCTTCTTATATTTGAGATAGACTTTAGGACATGCAGAACCATTAAACATTTCTCCTTGTTTCTTTCTGAAAGTAGAATAGCTAGTTGTCTACAATTATTGCACGTATACCTTTATTCACTTAGACAAAAACCTTGTGCTTTTTGAGTCTCTGTTGAGGAAAAGGAAAGAAATAGAGATCTTGAACTTGGAAAACTACAATCTTCTCCCGTTTGCTTGCTTGCCTACTGAAAGTTATGAATTTTCCTGGCGTATTTGAAATATCTCATGGTAACCCCCTGAGGGGGTCTCTGAGACAGAGTCAGGACGTCTGTGTATGCATGTTACAATTTGGAGAATCTAAGGAAGTTCCACAGGGTTTTGTTCTATACCGTTTCACAGCATTTGTACAGTGAGCCATCCCTGACCCCTGGTACAACAGATTCTGTGCACGTTTGTTCTGGAGAGTTTCCATTGGCCACGGAGCCACAAACCTCAGTTACTTGACTTTCATATTGTTTTGCAATTTCTGTGCTATTTCATGGGCTTTTAGCTATGACACAAGGCAAAGGATTGCTAGGATTCCATGAAACTCTGCAGAGGGAATGGTTGATCTCAGAGAGTCCATTTGTTTTGGGAGAAAGTGACTTTTTGAGAGATAATTTAATAAAAACCACAATTCCTCTCCAAGCTGTAGCAACCAAACTACTGGTTACCCCAAGGCACAGTTCCTATTACAAACACCTCCCCATGTAGGTCCATTTCACCACTGGAATAAGTTCTCAAAGCTTTGACACTTGTCAGGTGTAGGTTTTAGTAAGGCAAACAAACCATAAGAAACAAGCTTCGTGCCCTAAGAAATCAGAAAAACAACCTAAATCTCTCTTATTTTTTTTTTCCCCCTCTTAAACATTTATTTATTTGGGAGAGAGAGAGAGTGACCCTAAGCATATGCACTGAGGGGAAGGGCAGAGGGAGAGAAAGTCCCAAGCAGATCTCCATGCTGAACATGAAGCCCAATCCCCAGCCAAAATCAAGAGTTGGTTGCTTAAACCACTGTGCTACCCAGACGACCCTACACTTTCTAATGGATGTTTAGGTCAAACTCCTTGAGGGCGGAAACAATTTCTTTTCACTCTTGGATAACTACCATTTAGCATAATTCTTGGCACATAGTAGTTGTTCAATAAATTCTTGTGGACTAAACAAAACGCCAGTATGTCCCATTAACTGTTTTTTAAATTAACATATGATATGTTATGAAATCTCTTATATTATAAAACTAATGATTACTCATTGCTGAACACTTGGAATGTATAGAGAAACAAAAAGAAAAATAAAAATCATGCACGATCCCACCATCAATAAAGCCAAAAACATCCTTGAGTACTGGGAAACTATAATCCTCTTATTCCACTCAGTTGTGATATTGGGTAAAGGTGACTCTTTTAGCATACCTGGAAATACCCAAACTAAGAGAAAAAAAAGGCAAAAAGGTAAAAAGGGAAAATAAAAAATTTTGCTGTTTTATTTTTAAAGCAAGTGTGAATAAAATCCATGAAACACATATGAAGTTAAGATTAGAATCACTCTGCTATGTGATTTTATAGACTCACTCTGCTAATGACTAGACTATTGATTTGTCAGAATTAGATGTCTTCACTATAATTTTCATATTATAACTTCATACATAGAACTTCAGATCTTTAAAAAAATGGGTTAATCTTGGGCCCCCTGGGTGGCTCAGTTGGTTAAGCATCTGCCTTGGGCTCAGGTGACCATAGCAGTGTCCTGGAACTGAGTCCCACATTGGGCTCCCTGCTCAGCAGGGAGTCTGCTTCTCCTTCTCCCTGTGCCCCCCCTACTAGTGTACTCTCTGCCAAATGAATAAATAAAATCTTGAAAAAAATTGGTTAATTTTGTATTTTGTAGTAAAAGAAAAAAATGGAAATTAATTATCTCAACATAAAAGAGTTTTTATTTAGGAATTGGGGTTCTGTTTATAGTTCCACTGCGGGTGAGATGCACTTATTAGGATCACCTGTGGGACAGCAGTTTCCAAGTATTCAAGGAAAAATAACTATTAGTTTCATTTGTGCAACAAACTCCAACTCTGTAATTCATTGTTAATCAACAAATGAAGTATATGTGTTTTACTACACCATTATCAACCTGATGATTAGTTTATGTAAATGACACAAGGTCTCATTAGAGGCTACTGCATAAAATGTTTGTATAGAGTTGAATGCTGAATTATACATTCTAACTTTTACTCAAAGGTAATTATTAAGTGTTAAATTATTCATTGGATTTCATACATGCTGGAAGGGTAAATTGGTACAGCCACTTTGGAAAACAATTTGGTGGAATCAGTTAAAGCTAAGCATATACATACCCTATTATTCAACAGTTGTAATTCTATGTAAATACTTAAGAGAAAATGTGTGTATTTTACACAAAATGACATGCAAGAATGTTGATAGCAGTAACATTTTTAACACTTCAAAACCAGAGATTATTTGTGTTTCAGTTCAAAGCTAGGTAAATGTTCATTACCACTAGAATAAATAAAATAAATACACATGCCCGCACACACGCACACACCAAGGAATACTCTATAACAATGATCCTCAAACAATGAAGGGTTTGGGGAATCGTATGGTCTCTATCACAATTACTCAAATCTGCCAGTGCAGTGTGAAAACAGCCATAGACAATATAGAAACGAGTGGGCATAACTATGTTTTAATAAAACTTTATTCACAAAAACAGGTGACAGTCCAGATTAGCCCATGGGCTATAATTTGCTTATGTCTGCTTTAAAGTAAAATAAACAAGAAAAAGAATGAACTGTAGTTATGTGCATCAGCATGAATGAATCTCATAGACAATGCTGACTTAAAGAAGGTAGACATAGAGGCACCTGAGTGGCTCAATTGGTTAAGCATCTGCTTTTGCTCAGGTCACGATAACAGGGTCCTGGGTTCAAGCTCCACATCGGGCTCCCTGCTCTGCGGGGAGCCTGTTTCTCCCTCTGCACCTCTCCCTCCCCTGTATCCCCCTCAGTCCTTCACCCTGCTTTTTCCCCTGCGCCCCTCCCCCTGCTAGTGCTTTCTGTCTCTCTCTCTCAAAAAAAAAAAAAAAATCTTTAAATAAATAAAGAAGGTAGACAGAAAGTAGAAAATGCTCTTTGATTCTATTTTTATATATTTCAAAATTAGGGGATGTGATAAAAGTCAGTAAGTCAGTATGGAATCTTTGGGAAATAATGTTGGGAAGGAGGCATGAGGGAAACTATATTGATCTGTGTGGTTTCACATAAATGTATTAACTTTATAAGAATTAATTGAGCTGCGCATATAAAAATTGGATACTTCACAGAATTTAAGTTGTATTTCAATAGTAAAGATAAGAAAATTTTTCTACCTAAATAAACTAATAACTAAATAGACTAATAGCAGGTAGAAGGGCCAATAAATACACAAACTACAATTTCAACTGTTGAGGGATATCAGGCTTTTGATAAATAGAAACTTAAACACATGTACACATATTAGTTTATATTTACTAATGTTAAATATACTAACTGACAACTTGCTCTTTCAAAGATGCTAACATTTGAATCTAATTTCCCAAGGAGCTTTCCCTGAAGGAAAGTAAAGAAAATAGACATGCACAGTCACACAGTTTTTTTTTGTTTTTTGTTTTTAAATTGAATATGTTTCTGGATCACCTGGGTGGCTCAATTGGTTAAAGGGCTGCTATCAGCTTGGGTCACAGGCTCAGGGTCCTGGTATTAAGCCCCACATCGGGGTCCCCTCTGAGCAGGGAGTCTGCTTCTCTCTCTCTCTCTCTATGCTCTTCCTGACTGCTCATGCTTTCTCTCTTTCTCTCAAATAAACAAACACAGTATTTTTTAAAAAATTGAATATGTTTCCATTTTCAGCAGTACAATTGCTATAGAGGAAAAATCCTTGATTTGTTGGAATGACCTAAACATTTATACTATTTTGTGTGGTCACAAGTCTGAGACCTGATCAACCCTGAACTGGAGTTCAGGCAGGTGAACTAGGCTGGGAGAAGAAGTTACTGCCGTCTACTTGACCATCAAACCTGTGTCCAACTTTAAGGTCTTATGAAAGCAACATCTGAAAGAACTAAATCCCTTCAAATATCGAGAGATTTGCTTAACACTTACTCCCTTGGAATATGCATGCTAGATGAAAAAATGGAGAACTAATTCAACATTGACAGTTTGAGAGGAGGATCTTGTGACTAAGGGTCAAGGAGCGCAGTCCTGTGCAGGTTACCTTGGCTGGCACTTGGAGGAGAAGACCCCTAAGGAGAAAAGGGAAGGCAGAGTTCATGGATAGGCAACAGTTACTTTTTGGAAATATGTGTTTTGGACACTCTGTCGGTGTTTTATGCATTTTTTGTTTGTTTGTTTTTTTACAGATGGGCATTGATATTTTAGGTTATAGAGTTTGACCTCAGAACACAGTTCTCTTTGACCTATCTCTAGTCAGTTCTTTTCTCTTTCCTACATTAATTTCAAACCTTTACCTGCCTCTTCATGCTTGCATTTTCGATTCCTCTCCTTATTCTCTCCAGGATATCATCTGTTCTTCTTAACCAGAAGGGAAACAATTAAATGGAAATCTCAGTCTCTGCCCATCTCCACCTGATGGGTGTGTCTCCATCCTTACTCTTCCTTGTGCACCTTCCCCCCTTCTCTCTGCTGGAATGGGAAGACATAGCTCACAGCTATTCCTTTTATCTTCAGAAATATTCAGCCACTTCCTCTACTTTTCCTTTCTCCTGAATCAAAACATTCTCAAATCCTTCCCATCTTAAGAACTCTTTCTAGGTGCTATCATTATTCTTGCCTTTCCTTCTCAGACGAATTTCCTGATAGACTAGTGCCCCTCCTTGGTTCTGTGCTCATTGGCTCCACACCACCACCCTCCGCACCCTTGACCTTCGACTAGTTATGCTCTTGCTGATTCTACCTTCAGTTTGCTGAATCCAATGAACGCCTTTAAGCCTGATCTTATTTGACTTCTGTACTTCACATTTTATCATGACCTTCCTTTTGAAACTCTCTCCTTATGGCTTAGACAATAGCATTCTCTCTTGTTTCCCATCTTTTTGCCCACTCATTCTTAACCTCTAACCTATTTACCCTTCTTGAGATTCTTCTTGATCCTGCTCAACCCTTCAGTGTGTTTCTTCCAAGCAATCCGAGGTGCCATTCATCTTCCTCTTCACCTTCTTCTGGGGACATCACCACTGATACGTTGTCATCAATTCCTTCTCAGAGATCACTGTTCTGAGCTCCAGACCCTCTACTATGTCTGGGAGTTCCTTCAGCATCTCAGGTTTGCTGTGTTCACAATTTAACTCATCATTTCTCCCAGTTGCAAATCTATTTTCTTCCCCTACTGGGGAAGGTTGTCTGAGAGAGGGTGAAAAAGCACCTCTATTTAACTACATTTCCTATACTCAATCCATTATAAAATTCTATCATCCCCTTTCAAAGTCTCCTGAATTTCGTGCCTCCTCTCTTCCTTGATGTTGTCTCCATTTGGGCAGGACTCATCATTTCTCGCCTAATTATTACTGCGATTTCCTAAACTGGCCTCTCTTTCTCCAGGCTTGTCCTCCTCCAGGGCATTCTCTAGCAAACCAAGGGATCCATCTGAAACATAAATCTTACACTGTAGCTCCTTGGCTTGAACATCCTTAAATGGTTGTTTGTCCTGTTATAAAGCCCTTTAAATCTCACCTTCCTTTCCACCTTGATTATCTTATCATTTCTTTCCTCTGATTTTATTCTTCAGGCATAATGACTTACAGTTTCTTTATTTGGTCACATTAAGCTTCCTGCACTTGCTGCTCCTTTTGCCTGGAAATGCTAATGTCCTTTTCAGCAGGCTGCCCCTTCCCAGCCTCACAGTCCTGTGAGGACTTCTCTTTGACACTCACTTACTTATCACCTCTTGCACAGACCTTTCTGACACTAATGCATCTCTTTCTTTCCACAAGACCCAGGCCCATCCTGCTTATGTTCTATCATGCTAGGTTGTTCTGTCTGTGTAGTTGTCCACACCCCACTAGACTAGAAGCCTCTGGAGATCAGCACCAACTTCAGTGTCTTCTCATCCCTACCCTGGAACTCCATACGTATCTATAAATATCTGATGATTAAAAAATTTTTTGAAGTGTAGCTTCAGATGAAGGGTCTTTTCCTTCAGAGAGAAAATGAAACTACTACAAGACTGACACTTCTATCACTTAGGGATTTGATAGCCTCAGTTCTGATTGAATGCCCTTTGCTTGTGTTGTTATTCTCAGCTAGCTCTTATTGGAGCCGTGGATCCAGGCCGCATTCAGAAGCATGGCGTTTTGTTGCTGTGGAGATGTTGCAGCATTCCAGAGAAAGCAACCGTGAAACCAGGAGACTTATTTTTCTTATGCAAGGCAATAATGACTTCCAAATAAAAATTCTAAAAGTCAGGGAGATAATGCAGAAAAAACCTTTAAATCATAAACCTTGTAAAATAATTTTCTGTCTATTCCTATAAACATAAAGAAGGCAAAATAATGGGCCTCCTTCTGTTTTCTCAACACAATGTTTCATCTGCAGAGGAAG
The DNA here is from genome assembly GCF_030435805.1 of Mustela lutreola. Taxonomy (NCBI): domain Eukaryota; kingdom Metazoa; phylum Chordata; class Mammalia; order Carnivora; family Mustelidae; genus Mustela; species Mustela lutreola. Next base: position 65,824,664 of record NC_081295.1, read on the forward strand.
AAACTGTCATGATAGGGAGTCTACCTGCTCATTATATCAACTTTCAGAATACCCCGAGCGGGCGGTTGAGCATACGGTGGTGCTCAAGTAATATGTGTTAGTCACCTGATTCTTAGGCTAGGTTCTAACTCTCTATTTGAGAAGAACTACGAATTTATCATCCTGTAACCTAAAGTAATATGCTTGGGAAACTGCTGATTAGTTCATGTAGGAGCTCTCCTATCCCTTGGCTGAGGTAACAGATGGTTTTAAATTCTACACCAACTGGTGTTTGATACACCTGCTCCATGCCCTGCAGATGGTGATGCTGTCCTCACAAATGCATTGCAATATTCAGCAAATATTGGGTCCCCGTTACAGGCTTAGGTAGCTAAACGCCATTCCAGTTGTTAGACACTCAGCAGTGAATAAAACTATGTCCTTGCTCTTGCGATATTTGCATTCTGCTGGTGGGGTAATGTTGCAGCACAGCGATGAACAGACAAATGTAAAATATGTCATTTGGTGATAAATGCAATGAAACATAAAACAAAGCTGACCCTGAGTGATGGGGATAATGCCTCCACTGCCTTTTCTTGGAAATATCCAGGTTTCGATTTGCTCTCTTTTGAAAGGCAGAGAATATCATCCATGCACAGGCATATAGGAATAACGAATCGATCTCTTCATATGATGTGAATGAAGTGCTTTGTCAGAGCAAGTTAGAGTTAATTCAAATTCCTGAGGCATTTTAATCTTGATAAATCAAAGTTAAGCAACTCGAAACTTTTGTTTTTAAACATAGACCTTCGGTTTTAAGGTCAGGTACACATAAAATAGCTCTTAACAACAATCTTGCTGTAATAACCTCTGAGGAGCAGATGCTTACTTATAGATTGCAAATAGGCACTTGAAAATATCTCTTCACTTGAATCAAACTGAGATAGTTTAAAGATTTATTTATTTATTTGAGTGGGAGAAGGAGAGAGAATCTCAAGCAGACTCTGCGCTGAGTGTGGAGCCATGTGTGGGGCTTGACCTCATGACCCTGAGATCATGACCTGAGCTGAAGCCAAGAGTCACACATTTAACCAACTGAACCACCCTGGCTCCCCCAAGCTGAGACAGTTTAATATTTGTAATATATCAAAACTGTCAGTTGGCATATTAAAAGTTCAGCTGATAGCAAATAAAATGTAATGACTTAGAACAAATTAGTTATTAGGATGTAACAAAAATAATACTTATATTTCTAGTACTTCTAAAAGTTTACAGAATGTTTTAATATTTATTAGTTGATCCTTAACAAAACTGATAAGGTACATAATAATAGTTATTATTATTTATGGCTGACTCTGTTTTAGGGAAGAGTAAACTGAAGTTATAAACTTTAAGTGACTTGTCTTTAGCCACAGCATTGAAGCTGGTTCCTTTAAATACCCTGTTCTTTCTGTTATACTACAGTGGCCCACTTTGATATCAAATATTATTTTTCTCTGAAACAGTGTGTATTAATTTTGAGAAAAAGATTTATGGACCTCAAAATTGTCTATATACAGAGATCATATGCTGATGCCAGAGGAAAAAAAGAAAACTATTAATATCAAAAACTCCCCATTTTATTAGATGTCAAAGTTCCAAAACATAAAAAATATCAATTTTCTCTAGTATAAAAGATAACAGTACTGTTTTACTTCTTAAATGAAACACTATGATATTTAGTATCAAATAGAAATGATTAAATGAACATATTAAAAAAAATCAAACCGGGACGCCTGGGTGGTTCAGTTGGTTAAGCAGCTACCTTCGGCTCAGGTCATGATCCCAGGGTCCTGGGATCGAGTCCCACATCGGGCTCCTTGCTCGGCAGGGAGCCTGCTTCTCCCTCTGCCTCTGCCTGCCTCTTTGTCTGCCTGTGCTCACTCACTCTCTCTCCCTCTGTCTCTGGCAAATAAATAAATAAAATCTTAAAAAAAAAAATCAAACCTAGAATTCAGGTGATGAGGTCCAAATATTATGTTGAGTTAAAAGTATTTAATTTCACGAGTATCTGGTGAATGGCTGTACTTAACAACTGCACAGTAGAAACTAGTTTATAGAGTATTCTATAAAATTCTAGGACTGAAAAAAACACTCTCTAAAGAAAAGACTAGAACTCTCTCTTATCTGATACTTCTGCTCTTTTTAGAGCTAATGACAGCAGTCAAACTGTCCACAGTCAGGCCTCCAATTCCTTTTCAACTTATCCTTTCATCATCCCTGTGCCTGAAACACTTCCTGCTGCCCCCTTCTCCCCAGGTTTCTTTTATCTGGGCTTTCGAATACGGCCATGCATCCAGCTAGAATCCTGCCATTTTCTCAGCCTCTGTATATCCAAATCTACACGTCTTCATATTCCAGCTGTATGTGCCCTTTCCATCTTTTGAAGTCTCAACATACTTCATCTTTATTATTATTATTTTTTTGTATATGCGTTCTCTCAAGCTGATGCTGCAGATTTTGGGGTTCAGGGCTTGAAATGCTTCCTGGAGGTAAACCCTCCAAGGGCAAGGCACACGTCCCGTTGGCCATGCATTACTAGTGTCCAGTACAATACCTTGCATATAATAGATATTCAGTGTATATCTGTTGAATGAATATTGAAGGATGACTTCGAGCTACCATACAATTTTGAATGTATTCAATACTTTTATTTTTTTTTAAAGATTTTATTTATTCATTTGACAAACAGAGATCACAAGGAGGCAGAAAGGCAGGCAGAGAGAGAGAGGAGGAAGCAGGCTCCCTGCCAAGTAGATGCAGGGCTCGATCCCAGGATCCTGGGATCATGACTTGAGCTGAAGATAGAGGCTTTAACCTACTGAGCCATCCAGGCGCCCCTATATTCAATACTTTTAAAAAAGTGTTCTCATATTTATATAATGTTTCACTTTTCAGTTGCTTTTCTAAACACTATTAATGTCATCAATAAATAATTCATTATTTTGATTATCATCAATTTGTTTGTGTTCAATTGTTTATTATTTATTTACCAATTTATTGATGCATAAATGATATTTAGGACATTAACAGCAAGCAATGTCTCCTCATAGAACATTTTATTCTATCACCAGAATAACCCCTCGGCTAGAAAGAACAGATGTTTCTATTTCCACTTTGCAGAAAAACAATAAATTAAAGCCTAAAGACAAAACATATTCTATGAATACACAGTTAATTTTTCAGCGGTGGGGCTAGAAAACAAGTCTCTCTTTGCTTATGTTATATGCGAGTAAAACACTGATTTTGTGTTATTTTTTGCTTTGAAACTGGTAACCATTTTAACTGATTTATAAGAAACTTCAACCAAAAGCCTGACAGTATGAACACCCTCTTCTAAGCCATGGTTCTAAAAAACTGCATATTTTATGTTGATATAAGACACCAATTAGCATGAAAACATCACAGATGAAATAAAAGCAGCATCACTGAAAATTTCAAACTGTAAAATTAAACCTTGATAAAGGTTGGAGAAATTGAGCCAACAAAATGCCATAAGTTACGGATTAAAGGAAATGCAAATCAAAACCACAATGAGATATCACCTTACACCTGTCAGAATAGCTAAAAACAAAAAATATAAGAAATAAGTGTTGATGAGGATGTGGGGAAAAAGGAACTCTTGTATATTATTGGTGGAGATGCAAACTGGTGCAACCACTCTGGAAAACAGTAGGAATTTTTCTCAAAAAATTAAAGATAGAAATACCACATGATCCAATAATCCCACCACTGAGTATTTACCCAAAGAAAACAACAACATAAAAATAATTCAAAGAGATATACGCACGCCTGTGTTTATTGTAGTGTCATTTACAATAGCCAAGATATGGAAGCAACCTAAGCGTTCATCCATAGTGGAATGGATAAGGAAGATGTGGTATATACATACACAATAGAATATTACTTAGCCAAAGGAAAAAAAAAATGAATAAATTTGTGTCATTTGCAACAACATGGCTGGACCTAAAGGGTATTACGCTAAATGAAATAAATCTGACTGAGAAAGGCAAATACCATATGATTTCACTCAAATATGGAATCTAAAAAAACAAAATAAATGAATAAACAGACAAACAAAAAGCAGAATCAGACTTATAAACTGATGGTTGCCAGAGGCAGGGGGTGGAGGGATGACAAAAATGGGTGAAGGGGGGTGGGAGACAAAGGCATCCAGTTATGGAATAGACTCACAGGAATAAAAGGCAGCTTAGGGAACACAGTCAATGATATTGTAATAATGTATGATGACAGATGGTAGCTACACTTGGGGTGAGCACAACATAATGTACAGAGAAGCTGAATCATTGTGTTGTTCATCTGAAGTTAATGTAACATTGTGTGTCAGTCGTACTCAAATAAAATAATTAAAACAGCCTTCCTCCCCAAACGACTACAAAATAAGGCTTACTATTTAAGAGAATCTCCCTCTAAGAATAAGGAGAAAGAAGCAGTTATAAGAGGCATCAAGTCTGTTGGGGAATTCTTTTTTAAAAGTTTCTTTTCCCAAAATTTATCATTTCACAGAGTGAGGTCAGCAAGTAGACTAAGAAGGGAATCAACACTGCTCACTTTATGTAATTTTTAAAAATATGCTTGACTTTTTGTGAGTCAGTTTGATTCATTATATTTAAAAAGTAAAATCCTTTGTAACTCATCATACTTTAGACATTACTTGTGCAATAAGAGCTAATTTCTCTTCCACTTCCTCTTTCTTTTGGTATCAGCTCATTATACCTAAGTAAGACACAGGTCTTGCTATATACCCTTGGATATAGTTATATGAGTTTCTGAGGTCAGTTTGGGCTTAAGAGAAATCTTATGACTAAATTTTAAAAAGGATGGAGTTGGGAGGGTGGAGTTTAAACATATGTCCTAAGGATAAAGGGAAGAAGAAAGTAATATTTGTTACAATTTGATGCTTAACTCAATTGCCCATGTTTGCCTTCTCTGAGGGGATGAATACTCAGTACTCAGTGTAGCCAGCCCTGCAGGACATCTTTATTTACCTTCATATCCAACACGAACCATTCCCCTCAACCCAGAAATGATTCTCTGTAAGACCTACACAAGACAGTCATTGCTCCCACTTAAAACTGCATTGAATTCGTGTTTCAGAGTAATTCAAGGTGAATTTTACACTTCTATCTCATTGAATGTAATGAGTCAGAAGCACAACTTTGGTGAGGATGGCTTACATCTGAAAGTTATGAACTACACAGCTTAACTCATACACTCGAAGTATTTTTCATAATGATCTGGGGACGCACCAGCAGGAGAGACAGAAACGGCAAACGGTGTCCCTGGCTAGTGACCCTCTTCCATATTCTGTCTCCACTGTGTGGAGCCAGAGCACTGTGGCATGTAAGTGGGAAAAGAGGGAACTCTTGGGGGTTACAGTGAGCCCCAAACTTCACAACTTAAAACCATGGATGTCTCTGGTTGGCCTCCCTTAGGGATCTCAGTTCTGAGGTGGCATAAATGTTTGGTTTGGTTTTCTTGTTTGGAAATTCTGATTTATTAATAAAAATGTGGTAACATTACCTGTGAAAAAAGAAATGATGCTTATGACTGGCAACAATTAGAAAACTTAATAGTCCCTTAAAATAACAGAGTCTATCTTTTACTGTTGGAGAGCAAAATTTTCTCAAGAAATGCTTTAGGAAGTCATAAGTGCATGATCACAGTTTCCTCTCAAAGGAAGCAACAAATACTTCAGATAATGGTGAAGAGGTGTTTTGTTGTTGTGTGAGTATAAATTCCCCTTCTTGATGAAATATAAGATATGCTCTCATTTACAGTGAGTCACATGTTCATAACTTGATTTTAAGGGAATAAACCATTTGACTTCACTTCTCTTATTATCTTGTACCATATTGCTGTGAAATGATGGCCCCCGAGTACACCTGGGTACACCAGGGGTACAACCTGTTAATGGTGGGTTATGCATGTGTATTGATACCCATAATAATTTAATAATTTCATTTTGTACTCTACTTCATCTAAGATTTCAAAGAACTTTGCAAATGTTTCAGTTAAATTTTGTAACAATCCTCTTAAAAAGATAAGCAGGAAGGGGCGCCTGGGTGGCTCAGTGGTTTGGGCTGCTGCCTTCGGCTTGGGTCATGATCTCAGGGTCCTGGGATAGAGCCCCGCATCGGGCTCCCTGCTCCGCAGGAAGCCTGCTTCCCTCCCTCTCTCTCTCTCTCTCTCTGCCTGCCTCTCTGCCTACTTGTGATATCTGTCTTTCAAATAAATAAATAAAATCTTAAAAAAAAAAAGATAAACAGGAAAAAGTCTAAACCTTCTTAGATGCAAGTTCCTTGAGGGCACAAATTTTCACTATGTGAATATATCAAGCTTTCTAGGCATGGTATTATTTTTGACACCACATAACCATCTACCATCCATTTTAAAGGTAAAATGCATGAATGTTCTTTCTATTCCATCTTTACTTTTCCTGTGTCCTCAAACTAATAAAAACTTCCATTCTCATAATGACTTTATATTATTTAGTTCTATATCACTAAGAAAATAGAAATCTAATAAACTAATGAAATCTGCAGGCTTAATCATATACTGCTGTTACCAAGACTATTTGTATTTTGAAAGAGATATTGTGCCTTAATTTACTTAGAATAAATGATCTAATTATGTAGGTGTTTAGGATAGATTCCACCTGTCATATATTTAAGTGCTCAATTAATTATAATTGTTATGATAGTAATAGTCACATGGAACTGGTTAATAAAGTATATTTCTAGTTTTTGAATATTGTATAATCAGGCAGATTCACTGGGGATGCATTTCATGGCCAGGAATGTGTTCCGGCAGCTATACAAAACATTCCATATAATCTAGAAGAGATGGGAAGTTGACTGGCCTTACTTTAGGGAAGAGAGATCTATAGGCAGTAGTAGACAGTCTGCTGCGATCCCTGTCCTTGCTATAAACTAAACAAGTAACTCACAGGGAAACCAGGACAAAAGAGAATTCAGGCAAAATAGATGATGCTCGTGTGCTTAAAATGATTATGGGTTAAAAAAAATGGATTGAAATTACTAGATTACTATAATTACTATAATCATATAATATTTTAATAGTATTCAGGTACCCTATTTGAAAATTTACTTCAATTTATTATCTTCATCTATAAAATGAAGATAATAACAGCACCAGCTTCATCCTATTGTTGAAAAAATTAAATGGGTTAATTGATGAATAGATTTGATGTGATGGTGGAATGTTTTCCCAAATCCAACATTGGGATATAATGGCTGGACAAAGAATTTTTTTCTGCTTATCTGTCTGTCTGTCTGTCTATCTATCTATCTATCTCATAAGAAATAAGGGATATTTGAAATGGCTGTATGGATGCTATGCTATGTTTCTTGTTATGTATTTCCAATAAAATACTCATTGAACAGGGGATATAGCCACCATCTTAACTAAAATGAAAACATATAAGAACTGCAACAAAGGTTTAAAACACTATTACAAAAAAATGAGGAGGATCAAGAGGTTGGGAAATATGGTATCTGTTTTTGTTAGTTTTTGGTTATTTTTCAAGCCATGAGCAATCTTTGGTTACTATTATCCGATTATCTTAGGTTACACATTACCAAGACCATCCCATGCCTCTATCTTGCTGATTTTTGAGTCATCTCACTAATAACCTAGGCTGTCAACCTATGAGCTAACCAGAGAAAATGGAAGAGCTAGAATGAATCCTTTTGTTCTTTGCTAATGAGTATTTTTCAAGATTGGAATGGACAACAGTAAGATTTTTGTGAGTCAAATTTAGGGATTATTTTTCTTTATCCAAGCTACTGTTTTATTTTATTTGAATAATTAACCAAAAGCTTAATAGACATAGCTTAGTGATTTAAATAAGTTTAAATACTATACCTAAACCTTTACAGTTTAAAAACATTTATGTTATAATTTGGACAATTCCTTACTTGGAGGTGAAGTACATCTCTTATATTCTCTTTACTAGCTTTCTAACTTATAAAATGAGGAAAATCATATCAACTTCATTTCTTAACTGAATATTATATATTTAAAGGTTTGTGAAAGGTGTCGATGATAGATCATCCCACAAGAACAAATGATTTTTCATTACAATGTTGCAATTCTGTTACAAAGGCAATGCCAGTAATTGTGCTAACTTTAAATTAGTTCATATGTATATTTCTCCCAGGCTCTAGTAAGAGCTTTGTGCTGTGATGTAAATTCTTAATAGTTTACTTACTTACCATTCTGGTTTAGGAATTACAGTGTGATTCTTTTTTTTTTTTTTTTTAAAGATTTTATTTGTTTGATAGAGATCACAAGTAGGCAGAGAGGCAGGCAGAGAGAGAGGGAATCAGGCTCCCTGCCAAGCAGAGAGCCTGATGTGGGGCTCAATTCCAGGACCCTGAGATCATGACCTGAGTCAAAGGCAGAGGCTTAACCCACTGAGCCACCCAGGCACCCCAACAGTGTGATTCTTATTTTTCATCACATTTGCCTCAATACAAGGCACCCAATTCTATGTTATGCCGACGATCCAAGAGTAATTCTGACAGACTAAGAAGCATGGTTCTTGACTTATTGACAGTTAATAAAATCTAAACCTTTTTATCATCAAGTGTTCCACATATAAATGTACTATCCCTGTCTATACACCTATTAAAAAAACCCATAGGCCTCTGTAATATGCAACAAAAGACTGTCAGTAAGGCTACAGAGCAACAGGAAGTCCACGTGACATCAACATACTTAATATATATAAAATGAGAAGGCTTCTTACCTAGCATGCAAACACATTTGACATTCTGATCAGGATTTTCAAACAAGATTTCGCCACACCTCTGAAAGAGAAGGAAAGCCATAATTATTTTAAGATCTTATATTAGTGTTCCCAAGACAATGTGTCTTCATAACTGGACATCACCATAACTTCACTCTACTTTTCATGTTTTGCTTGGTTAATTAAGTCGAGGGATTTGTGTCACAAGCAGAAAATTTCCTGGTAGTAAATGTTTAGGAGGTAAGTTGGGATAAATTGTTCCTTCATGCCTCATGAGTCTGCCTGGGGCTGATTTTGTGTGCTCTTCTGAGGAGTTTTGAGTTGTGGCCAGAGATGAATTAGGTGTCTAATGTTTTCTATTTCAGTGGAAGACATGTAATCTTTAGATCTAATACTCTGAGGTTACTCTGAAGTTAATCACTCTCAAAATTGGTCCTTATTCAGACTGAAATTATTCTAAACTACCCACTCTGCAATCAAACACAGATATTGTAGGCACAAAACTAAGTGGCCTACACTGAACTCTCTGAACCTGAAGGAAACAAATAAGGAAATGATGAAAAAGTGGCCCTCGTGATGCTCTTCCTGAACTCACAGACTCATGGAAATAGCAACTTTCTTATCTATATCTTAGTTTCAACTTGCTTGTTAAAAGTTTTGTGCAAGGTGAACTCTGGAGATAACCATCAGCTATTGAGAATGGACTACATTTATGTATATGACTGAAAAATGGTTAGTACCTGAATATGTAAATAAATCCTCTAAAACTGAGAAGAAAACAGCACATAATTCAATAGAAAAATGGATGAAGGTACAAGCAATGCATGGAAGCAGGGATCCAAATGGTCAATAAACACAGAAAATAAATTCAACCACACTAATAACCAAGAACCAGCAAATTAAAGGTAAAATGAGGACTATTTTGAATTCATCTGTGTGGCAAAACTTACGGGTCTGGTAAGAACAATTGTTACCAAGAATGTAGGGAAAGGGTACTCTCACATACTGGGGTTTGGAATATAAAATGATAGAACTACTTCAGAGAAAAATTGGCAAAATATAGTAAAGTTGAAATGTGCATATCCAATGACATAGCAAGTCATCTTCTAGACCAATGACTGGAGAAATTTACTTAAACAACTTTAACGTCCAGCTACAAAACAGCTAAATATATTTTTCATACATTGGAATACTATACAGTAGTTAAAATGAATGAACTAGGGTTATGTATATTTTATTTGGGGGAGGATTATACATATTTTAAAAACATAAATTATATATGTGTGACATGTACATGTGAATGTATAATAATAAAGTTATATAATGATAATGCTCCAATTATGTGAAATATATAGTGTTCAAATCATGCAAAGACATAAAATTTTCAAATCATATAAAACATATAAAAACTGTCTCCAATTTATATGAAGTTGAAGATATCTAAAAATAGTACATATTGTTTGTAGACATATTAATTTACAGAAAAAGCATAAAAATAGGCAATGAATAAGGAAGCTCAAAATCAGGGTAGGAGGGTGATACATGGAGCATATATGTTGTCATTCATAATTATGAAATCCTGTGGTACTAAGGAGGGCAGGTTGAGAGGGTAATTGACAACTCGATCATATACGTTCAAACTAATTAATTTTCTGGGGTGACCTACATCAGAGAGATGGACATTTGGCTCAGGGAAGGAAGCCAGTTGCTCTGGTGAATCAAGAGAATGGAATGGCAGAGCAGGGAGGTTGGATGTGCCTGAACGTTGCAAGAGGGCAGTGAATATTAGGCAGAGAGTCTGTATCATGAGCTTTTTTTCCCGGCTACTCTGCTGACCTAAATATCATGTGATATTTATCACGCTATTTAATCTCTCCACGCTTCATTTCTTTGGAAGTAACATGGGGATGCTGGTATACGCCGCAAAGTCAGATCAGAGAGCAAATGTGAGGATTAACAATCCGTGGAGTCTGATTCAACCATCTGTTCCTGTTTTGTTTGTGTTTTGGCAAAGGTGAAACCCATTCAAATTGCTAGGATGCATTTCCGCATTACCTCCTTTTCCAAGGGGTATTTTTATGACCCGAAAGAGTTAATAATTATTTTTAAAGGAAAGAGCAGAGGTTTCTAAAAATGTTCTCAACTTCTTGGCAAAAACCAAAGTGCTAAGGAGCCCTATCAATCTATATCCTGGGTCCTAGAAGGAAACAACTCTGGAGTGCTCCTTTACCCTTTGTTAATGGCCAAGCCCCCACATGTGCTGGGATTGAAGAGCTTCCATTCTTTCACTACAGGGGCTGGAAGTAGATGGTTGGTGGAGGTCGCATGATTTCCCATCGCCATCCAAACTCAAAGGCAATCTTATATATGCTCCTAAAGAGGCAGGTGGGGATGGGTATGGGTGTGACTTGTGCCATGGGGGTCTTGCTGTCTTTCCTAGACATAAACAAATCCAGAATAAGTTTCTATAAGTCCTGAAACATGCATTCCTTAACAGTCATGGCCCGCCTGGGCTCACTGACCACACAGCTAGTGACTGAGCAGCAGGAGCAGGTGTGATGGCTCTTCTGATGACCACCGGACCATCCTCTTCTGTGTCTTCATCTCCCTGGCTGTCTGGGGAATGGCTGAGGCACCTCTAACTACTTCTTTAATTGCTCTGCTTCGTAAAGTTACCTAATGGTGGTAACAGATTTTAAAGCAATGCCCAGGAGGGGATCTGATTGTTCTCAGGACTTGAAAGAAACCGGATTCTTTCCAGTGCTTTTTCTCATTGATGCCAGTGTTTACAGGGCCTTGGCTGCCACACTTATGCTTGCTATGCAACCTAGGACAATGACCCAGTCTAAGAGATTAATTGGGCTAAGCCACAGAGTCTGAGTCTCAGAAAACCGCAGGATCTTCCATAAGGCAAGATCTCATGCCCTGTTGGGTTCTCAGGTGCTGCAGCTGTCTCCTTATGGCTCTACCTGGTCATGGATGCTGGGACTTCCCATTTAAGCTCCTTGTTGCTGCATGATCCTGACTTTGACCTGGTTCTGATGCCAGGCTTCTACCTACTTCTCAAAATCCCATTTCTCTACAGGATCTCCATCTTTTTTTTTTTTTTTTTTTTTTTTTCCTGATATCCTAATACCAACTCTTCTTGTTCTGTCCATCTCTCCCAGCCAACACTACCCCAAATAATAGGTCATAATTATCGAAATCTCCATCCAAGGAGCTAGAGCCCTGCTGGCAACAGAAATCCTCTTGGCATATGTTCTTCTAAGCACAGAGGATATGCTGCACATTAACTCCTGTTTGAATGCTTGTTGCCCTCAAAGACATGAAGATTCAAACCACTTTCATTGTTAGTGCTCCCAACGTGCCTCCTTATTACAGTCTTGTTTCCTGTGGGCACCTGGGTGGTTCAGTTGGTTAAGCATCTGCCTTCTGCTCAGGTCATGATCTCAAGGTCCTAGATCAAGCCCTGCATCACGCTCCCTGCTCAGCAGGGATCTGCTTCTCCCTCTCATTCTCCCTCTGTGCACTCTCTCTCTCTCTCTCAAATAAATAAATAAAATAAAATAAAAAAATCCTGATGCCTTATACTTACCAGGCCCTTAAAAAAAGATTTGTGAATCTTTTTTAGATTAGAATAGATTAGAATAGCTAATTTAGATTAGCTAGTAGGAATAGATAATTTAGATTAGAATCTAAATCTAATTTAGATTTGAATTAGATTAGAATAGCTGACATCCTGACATCCATTTAGCCCATACTCTGGGTTAAGTAAGCATTGTTCTAAGTGCTGCACATCTCTCATCCTATCCTTTTGTGATACTCTTTTAAGAGAATAGAAAATTGAGGCCAAGAGAGTACCACTCACTACAGAATACTCCACTACCATGAGTGACAGAATGAAAGCTGACAGTTTACCTGACAGTTGATGGGCAGACACAGATTCTTTAATGTTGTTGGACTATTGTTGGACCCCTCTCTGTCTTGGTCTGGTAGACCATGTCCATTGACATCCTCTTCCCTCACTCAGCCGCTGGCTTTTTGCCTGGGTTTTAATCTATCAGAGCATAGGCTTTGTACTAGATTGATCTAAGTTCAAATACTGTTGTTGCCATCACTTACCAACTATATTATTATGGAGGATTTATTTAGTTTTGTCAAACTTGCATTCTCATTTGTAAAACAAGGCAATCTTGTCTACATCTTAGTATCATTATGTTTAGTTTTAATTCATTGTGAATAAGAATGTACTAATTTAAAGTACTGTAGATGAGATTGTAATACAAAAATATAAATGAATAAATATAATTTATTCATTAAGTTTTAATTCTCATTATTATGAGGATTAAAAATGAATATTTCTAATCTAAAAATTCAGAATAGTTCACAACTTGGTTGCTAATTCCTATTATTAAAAAGTTCTATATTATATCTAAAATTTGCCTTTTAGTCAGGAAGACAAACATGGATAACCTACATTATCTATGTAATATAAATATATAAAATACTACATCTTAGTATTTTAAATTAAAAATATTTTCTATTAGTTAAATCATGTTTCTGCAAAATGTGCAAAAAATATATTTTGCTTATGTGAACTATATTTTTTCATTACTTTCATAATAAAATTAGTTATGAAAAATTGATATTAGGCGTGATTTTTACAAATCACACTAAAGTATTCAAAAACTTTTTCTTAAGGGAAATTTATATCTGAAATGAAAATACTTAAAATAATGATAATAGCAACTAATATACTCAAAAGAAATAAAAAAACATTTAAAAAAGAAATAAAAAACATTAAAGATAGTGAAAAGTTCATACATTATTCAACTGGCAGCACTCTGTCATTCTTAAATCAGTTACTATTTTTCCTGCTTCGAATAAGACTTCATACTCTTTATATTTTTCTGGATATTTCCTATCCTTTGAATATATTAGTCTCTCAGCAGGCCACCAGCAATTGATCTTTTTAGGGCAGGTGTCTTAATATCTTTGGATGGGAGGAAACATTAGCAAACAAAACCCAAAACTGAAGTCCTCATTGCTTGGGGTGGTTTTCCAGCTGAGGCAATATCTATTTTCTGCAAGTAGGTAATGTTAAATGCTATCAGCAAATAATTAAAAGGCTGTGCTTCCTTGATTATTTTCTTCCCATCGTTGTAGCTATTTTTTTTTTTTTTTTAAGTAGAAAGACATTTAATACATGAAATTAGGTGCTCAGAAGCTCACTAAAGGCTATATGCTAGGCATCTAGAAATGAGTGTTGATAATGCAGAATTGGCTCATGAGGGGAACTGATGGTGGGCCACAACTGGGAGCGTGGAGAGCAAGGGGCATCACTGGAATTGTTAACTTCAAGAGTACACCATCATGGCAATGATTCAAAGATTAGAAAGCTATTGGCTTGATTGCCTTTTGATACCCATGGAGCTAGTAACTGAATGCTGGATCCCGCAGAAATGCAGAAAAACCCAACATGCCCATGACTGTGCTTGATAGAGCATTAAACAAAAAACAACATGAAGAGCTCTAGCATATGACTAGACCTATCCCAGGGGGGGAAAAAAAAATCAAAACTGAGTTTCCCAAGCTGAAGAAGTGTTAACCATGGTTGCTTTCTGGTGGTCAATGAAGCACCTTTCATCTGTGTCAGGAGCAAGAAAGCCAGCCGGGAGTAGGCAAGCCTCAGCACAGCCCGACTTCACCTCACCCTCACCCCATCACTGAGTGTTCTGATTCTGCAAATTTGCCATCCAAGAATTTCTCTAGTGAGGCTTTCAGTAATCAAGGCAAATGCCTGTATGCTGACGCATCTGTTTTATTTGTTCACCTCTGAACCTCTAAGTGTCTAGCATGATGACTGGTGCATGATAGGCACTCCTGATGTTAATTAAATGAATGAATGAATATTTCTTTAATGCAGTTCTGTGGGACATGCTTGGAATTTGAGATTATCTGGGATAGGATGAAAGGAATTTGTTTTCTGGACTCTTACGTATACACACACCAGTAAGTGTTGCTGTTAGATGCAGCCACACGATGGGGAGCTATGTGTGGTGATGAAGGGGGAAACCCAACATTGAGAAGGCATTTCATAATATCTGGGTCACTTTCCATCTCACATTTTCCCCCAACAATAAACAGAATGTTACTAATCAAAACCAGATTCCAGAAGACAAGCCTCGAGAGAAAATAGCCTAGGTCTATAGATCATAAAAAGATAGCTTCTGTTAAGAAACTGAACTCCCAAAGTCTAACAAGGGCGTGGAAGCTTGGAACTCCATTGTCTATCAAATGAGTGAATGAATGAATGAATGAATGCCTGAATATTCAAAACGACGTCATTATTGAGTGCTTACTCTCTGTGTAGGTGTGGTACCATGAATGTAAATACAAAATCAAATGAGTCTTAGGAACACCAAATGTCCTCAGGAAGTTTATACGTCAGTCTGAAACCAGAACATAGGAGACCGTGGGCACCCTCAGTGGTGGGCTCCCTAGTGCTGCCTGGGGCTAACATAGAATCCTTCCAAAACAAGACAGGTCTGATAGGAAGGAGTTGGCTGACAAAGGAGAGGACAGAGGCAGCTGCTCAGGCAAAGTCCTGACACCCTGCTGGGACCCTTCCAGTAGCTGCCCATGAGGAGAGCGAAACTGGTGGGTCAGGTTAGAGGGCTTAATCAAAGTGGTAGTCACAGGCGGGACAGGAGGTAAGTATGGGCCAACAGGGATTATAAAAATTCTGAGCTTGCTTAGAGAGGCTGAGTTGGCTTTTGAAGAATCAGATGCTTAAAAAATTCTTTTAGCATTGTAATATAATTACAATATGGTGGTCCCAGATATCTCTCACCAATTGTATTGATTACAATCTTTTGTCCCTTTCTATCTCCAAGAGGGTACCAAGTCTGCGGTGTTCCTTATTCTTTTTTCTTGAATTATTACACAGAATGACCACAGCCAAAAGAACAGTCCCTAACCATTCAGTCAAAACCTCATGTGAGGCCGACTGTCCTGTCGCTACTGGTGAAGCCATTAGCACCTAGAGTTGAGTACATCACAATTTCCCTTGCTCTCACAGGGTGAGTTTCCAAGGTCTCCTACTTTACGGTGGCACAAGTTTCATCTACCATGTGGGTGGCATAGCCAGGCCTCAATTTCTAAACACTGTGGCAGCCCTTGGCTTTCTGATGTCAGAGGATGGCAGATTTGGAACTGGGGCTGATTTCGGCTTAAGCTCATGTTTTCCTTTCTAAGTTTTTCCAGTGAAAGAGTAGATTTCCATCCCATTGCAGGCTGTTAAAACGTCAGACTAGTAAGTTTTCAACAATCTGTCAGTGCAGATCTCCAGCAACAGCCCGGCACTGTCTTTGAATTGGGGCCTCATTGTCCAATCCAACTTCAGCCAGTCAAAATACGAGACACATCAGCAAAAGGAAAAAAGATAACCACCTTGAGCTGAGCAGAAACTCTTTTAACAAATCCATTGTTGCCAATAGTCAATAGCAAATCTGTGGGCTACATAACCTGAGTTGACCCCTCAGGAGGGCCATCCCTCATAAACCTCTAATTAGCTACAGTTAGGAGTGACTTGAAAGATATTAATGCTATTGCTATTGGAAAATGAGCCTACCAAGCTTTTAACAGCTTTGTTTTCTCCTTCAGTCAAAGAACAAAATGTTAGCTCAATGGCGTATGCTTTCTATTAGAGAAGTGCCAGCAACAGCAATCTCCAGAGAGTCTCTCAGCATTTTATTACACACCCCTATTTTTAAATGTTTAAAAACTACTTATTATGAACCAAAACTTGGAAAACCTGGTTTCTGCCCAAGAGTAATTTTTTGTTGTTGTTATTAAGCAAACATCCAGAATTCAGAACTGTGTTTTCTGTCCTCTCAGCCATGGACAGTAGAAGGCACTAGAAAGGTTGTCCATCTAATGTCGGGTTGGATCCCCACTTAAGGAGATCCTGGGGTCAAAGGATGCACAGGTTCAGAGTTGTCCTGTGTTGTTGTGCTCTCCAGTATTTGCAGAATTTCTCCATGCACTTTTATGCTTGAGTTCTATTGCACATATCGAAATTCACTTTGAATATCACATTTTTCATTGCATAAAACAATGGCTATAAGCTTTTGGTCCAGCACAATTTTAGCAGAATCTGTACCTGCAAAGGCTGATGGCTTGTGGAATGTAACAAAGATATCTCTCTAATGCACCCAGCCATAGCAACTAAGTGGACATCTGGGTCCAAGGCAGTTTGGGAATAATTTTGGAATGGTCTCTGAGAATTCCCCTATATCAGACACAAAAACCTATGCCACAAACAATTATAAAGTCAGAAAAAATTATGTCAGAATTTTGCAACACAATTTCATCTTTTGTTTTTCTTTTTGGAGTCATAGGTGTTCATAAGTAGCTACAGTTAACTTCCGTGAAGGCATAAATATTTAATTTTTACATAGTGAGTTTTTAAGAGTGAAGTCCGTAGATATTCTGTGTCAGAGAAAGCAGCAAGCAGTATAGAAAGAGAACAGCATTGCTGTTCATAGTGGAAAGAAATTAGAGCATCTGGATCCAAATCCCAAATTTAATCCCTCCTTAGCTGTGTGATCTTGGAAATACTACTTATCTTTCTGAACCTCTTTGTAGAAGGAGAAGGAATGACAATGGTCACTCTTTTACTGAAATAATTAAGGTAATATGTGTGAAAGCATTTTATGTACTCTGAAACCTGTAATGGGGCCTGGTGTGTACGTTGTTTTGTGGAAGGAAGGAGGTGGAAGGTGGAGAGGGCCATTTCATGGGGTTGTCTAAAAGGAAGAAAACACAGCTCTACTGTGTAAATCATAGGATTTTGTGAGGGGAAAAATTGTCTTCTCCCATGATGGAGAGCACTCGCCCCTTAGAGGGTAACCTGCAAAGTCAGAGTCGTCTTGAGAACAGAAGTTGGCAGGGCAAGATTGAAGTGGTAAGGCCAGGCTGGGCAGAGTAGCAGATTTTGAGAAAGCATTAGATAAGAGAGGAAACAGAGTTTCATGTGAGGGGCAGAGAAAAAAGGCAGGAAAAGTCATGGCTCTGTAGCATGGGCAGGGCAGCTCCAGTACCAGAAACATGCACTGCTAATCTGGGAGGGATCTGGGAAAGCGCTGTGGCCAACCAGTCACTTTCTAGATGTAGTAAACAAACAAGGCCAATGAAGTTAGGTGACTTTCCCTTTCAAAAGGTCTTACGATGATCAGAATATGAACTCTTGAGTTGAGAGCAAGATTCCAGCATTTACCAGATGCATGACCCTGGACAAGTTACTCAGTAGTTCTCTGCCTCAAAAATTTCCTCATACGTCAAATGTAGATATTACTACTGCCTACACCATGGGTTCATCTTGAGGATCACATGAGAATTGATATACGTAAACCAACTAGAATAGTGCCTGGAAAAAGTAAGTACCCAATAAATTATTATTACTTTCAAGAATATACAATTATTTGTAAGCAGAGAAGCCATGAAAACCATGGCTTTTCCAGCTGCCATCCAGTGTTAGTCCATGTTACCCCCTTAATTTGGACATTGAGTCATTGCCCTGGGTAGCCTCAAGGCGCCTGAAGCACGCATAAACAGACACCTGCAGTACCTGTTAGATGGGGGAGGCCAACAAATATTTGTTTAATGAATGAATGGGAAATCAGAGGGCAAAGAGCAGGTTGAAAACTGGACTAATCCCTCCAAGACAATTATCTCCAGTTGCTGTAAGGGAAGGATGTCAAGGTTTAACGTCTCACTTTAGTTGAATATTTCATTCAAAATATTCATTCAGCAAACCTTCATTGAGGGATTCCCAGTGCAGCAACGTAATTATCTATATTTGGCTGTTTATGCTGAATTTATTTATTAAATTCAGTAGAAACTATTTCTATTTTGATTATATTATTCTCAGATAATTCTTGTGTGTTTAAAGTCCTAATTAAAGAGAATTAAGCAGACTTTTTGTATAGTGGACACTTTGACTTTAGGAGGTTCCTATATTTGGTGCCCAGAGACTGACTGACTGTGCCTGATGCACCCTTTTACTTGGTGTTGAGGAAGGGGAGGAACACAAGTGGTTTTGAGAAGGAGGTTTCTCATAGGTGCTCAGCTACACTGGCCACATCTTGATGGGTGCAGAAGAGTTCCTGAATGATGTATTCTGATTGGATAAGGAAGAGAAAAACTAACATTGAACTAGTCCTTAGTGGGAGTTGAAGACACAAGATAAGCTAGAAGGGTATTTATTCTGGGTAATAAACTATGGGCACAAAAACCTAAAGGTGGCTGAGTAAATGAAGGAAGTTAGGAATGGCTAGAAGGGGATGGGGTCCAGATAATCAGAACTAACAAGTGGGATACATGAGGCTGGGGAAGTTGGTAAGGACCAGATCACACATGGCCCTGTGGGACTCCATTTAGTGATTGGAGACGAGCCTGGGTTCTGTAGGCCCTGGATCTGAACAAAGGTACTACAGGTCACAGGCCATCTGTTCAAGGCAGTAGAGAAATCCCAAAAGTGTTTAGAAAGCTTTTGTGATGGGAATACCATACAGCCGCCACGTTTGCTGACTGATGTTGCTCCTCACCACACTTGGCTGTATCTTTAAGTGGGAAAAGAGTTCTGCTTATACCGTCTTATACTTGAGTGATTAATGACATCATCTTCATTCTCCCTAATACTCACAGTTTTGGCAAACAACAAAGTTAAGGACCACCACCACAACTGTTCACTCTTTCTGACTCTCCAGCATTACCACTCACACAGGGTGTTCACAATCAGATTTCTTTAGATTTAGTGTAATCCATATGGCCATTACAAAGGATAGTTCATGGAAATAAGAATGCAGTTTGTCAAATTTCCATGTCTAGCATGAATACTTTACAAAGAGCAGGACCTTTCAAGTCATGCATAGGGTAAAGACTGAGAACACAGTGAAGGGGTGATTAGTAGCCAAGTCCATGGATTCCCCAAAGATGGTGGAACTATGGTCCTGTAACCAAAGTCTTTCCCAAAACTTGAGATAGAATCTCCTTCTAGACACTACTGGGAAAGCACGCTGTACTCCAAGAAAATCATTCCATTATTCTACTGTCACCTTCGGAGTGAAAATCAAACCCAAACAGGACTCTGTGTTCCTACCCTTCAGACTGATATTACATGCAACCTGTCCCTCTGCTGCCCCTGGAAGACTGATGTTGCAAGTCCTTGAAATAATCGCCTATTTGTCTGACCTGTGTTGCCCATAATGTACTCAAAATTGCTAAACTCCAGCCATCTGGCTGAAGCATCCAAGCTTTAGACATTGGTTTTCTTGATTTACACTGCAATTTCCAAGCTACTTTATAAGACCCTATAGACAGCAAAAACTTCATAGATAATATCAGCAGTACCTCCAAATCATCATACAGACATGGTGATTCAGAGATTATGGGACCTCATCCAGCCTGTAACTGAATGAATATTTACACAAGACAAAGGAGTACTTACAATGTGCTTTTGCTGCTCAGTGCAGTAATGCTCCTGTACATAAACCAACAATTAAATGTAATCTTATACACTTATAGTTTTAAAAGAAATTTAAACCAGTCCTTGGAATTAAATAACCCCAGTGCTAGAGAAAATGACTTCCAGAACATGAAGCCTCACATGCAAACACAGGGCCTCTGAGCCACAAAGGAACAAACACTTTTCCACAGGGATAAGGGCTTGTTGTATAACTACTTGTGAGGTCAAAGATCCAGATGTTCCCACAGACAATCAAAAAACCATTACTGGTCAAACTGTATTGACCATGTCCATATGGACAGCTCTGAGACATGCATTTGGCCTCGGGAAGGAGAATTCTGTAAGTTCTACTGGCAATCAATGGCAACTTCAAATCAGAGCTGGAAAATCCAATATCTTGGAGAAACAACTGACAGGTCTTAAAAGCTACAAGTAAAAATGAAAATAGTGTCTATTTTGCTAACAGTTGTATTCTGCTTTGGTATATCTTACTAATCCCCACAACATACTTGGATAAAAGCAGTATTAAAAAGTCACCTCCTGTTGGATCTTTCTCATTTCATAAAGGTGGAGACTTCCTGTCTAATCTACTGCTATGCCCCAGCACCTAGATCATTTGTCACACCCTAGACTGTCAATAAATATTGCTTGAAATAAAGAATGAACGGATGATATGGGCCTAAAATCTACCCAATCCATTCATTACTATATGGCAGTCAAGTCAAAAGTCCGTGAGATGGTGAAAATTCAAATTAAAGAGAAGAAAAGTGAGTACAATTGTACATAAAATTTAAATAAGATCATATTGCAAGCTTTGATGGCATTATTCCTTTAAGAAGTTGGCATCTGGGGACGCCTGGGTGGCTCAGTTGGTTAAGCAGCTGCCTTCGGCTCAGGTCATGATCCCAGCGTCCTGGGATCGAGTCCCACATCGGGCTCCTTGCTCAGCAGGGAGCCTGCTTCTCCCTCTGCCTCTGCCTGCCATTCTGTCTGCCTGTGTTTGCTCTCTCCCCCTCTCTCTCTCTCTGATAAATAAATAAAATCTTTAAAAAAAAAAAAAAAAAAAAAAAAAAAAGAAGTTGGCATCTGGTGGGAGGGGGGGTGCAGTGAATCTACCATGAATGTTTAAGTGGAGCCCAACCCAAAGGCAAAGATTTCTCCAAGTATTATATGGTTGAAACATAATTTTCCCTGAAAAGCAGGACTCATATACACTTCATTTTTCAACCAGCAGCTCTTTCCACTGATGAATGTCCCTAAAATTAAACAATAAAACAGACAGAATTTGTTTTTAAATCTTCTTGGTCAGGGTCCATATCAAGGAGTAGAAGCAATATCTATATGCCATCTCACTAGTAAATGTTTGAAGGGTTAAACCAGCCATGTGTTTCAGGTGTGGAAGGAGAAAAATTGTATAAAGGTCACGGGGATTACTTGAGATAGTAGGTGCTATGTTGTTGATGGCCTAAAATTCTCATCTTAATCACTTTATGGCCTCAAAATCCTCTTTAGCCTTCTTAAAAGTAGAGATGATCATTGATCTGAGATTTCATTATTATCAATGAACTTCTGGAATCCTGAAGATCATGCTTTATCAGTAAACTGCCTGCACAGCTGACATTGTAATGGGACATATATTCATCTACTATTAATGCTTGTTAATTAATTAATGCTTAGCGAACTAGTAGATTTTTGCTTATATTGAATCTTTTTAACCTGATGACATAAAGCTCCTTGTGTTTTCTGTAAAGCAAGAAAGAAATTGAACACAAAACAACAAATAATTTTAGAAGTAAAATCATGCTTATAGGTTCATTGTATTGATTTACTATCCTTAAATTTCAAAAGGCTGGGCTACTTAGGGATAGGACTATGTCTTAGCTTTGAATTCTAGGATCAAGCAGGTTGTTTGGCATAAAGCAAGTACATAATAAATGTTTTCATGCATGGGTGAATGAAGAAAATATCATATACCGAGGAATCTGATCATTAGTTAAACAAATTCTGCTACACTCAAACATGTCAATACAATAACCTTTCTGGTTATCACTGTGAGGATGAAATGTGTGTGTGTGTGTGTCTTTCTTTCACACACACACACACACACACACACATATGCACGGGCGCACACACATGATGCATATTATAGAACTGCTGTCTATTATGCTGTAGGTTTGGTGGTTAAGAATTCAAGCTGCTGTCTGTAGTCTCATTAACTGTGAGTTTGAATCCCAGCCCCACCATTTCCTAGCAGTTTGACCTTGGAAATTGACTTATTCCTTCCCTCAAAGCCTCTCTTTCCTCATCTGAAA
This sequence comes from Mustela lutreola, assembly GCF_030435805.1. Lineage (NCBI taxonomy): Eukaryota > Metazoa > Chordata > Mammalia > Carnivora > Mustelidae > Mustela > Mustela lutreola. The sequence continues at coordinate 65,847,318 of NC_081295.1, forward strand.
AACTGAGACAACACAGAGGTGTTAAGAGATTAAATGAGATAACCCACACGAGGTTCTTAGTGCAGTGCCCAGTACATAGGAGGAAGTAGACAGTGTGTGCCTCTGTAACTATGGTACCTTTACACTGTGGCCTTCATCAGAGTCAAGAGAACAGAAAAGGAAAAGTCTTGTTTGGACAAGTCTGGACATCATGCTACTTTGTCCTCCGATCAAAGTGAATCTTTCCTGTGCTCGTTTTTTTCCCACAAGTTCAGTATTTTTTTTTTTTAAATTTTAAAATTTAAAAAAATTTTATTTACTTATTTGCCAGAGAGGGACAGGAAGAGAGCACAATTAGAGGGAGAGGTAGGCAGAGGGAGAAGCAGGTTCCCCTCTGAGCAAGAGGCTCGCTCCCAGGACCCTGGGATCATGACTAGAGCGAAAGGCAGATGTTTAACTGACTGAGCCACCCAGGTGTCCCTTCTTCTGTATTTTTGAGGAAGTACAAAGAAGGGGTGGCAGAGAGCTTGGTCTTTGGAATCCAGCAGCTTGTGGATGGCATTTACCAGCCACGTGCCCTCCGGACCCGAGGATTCGACATTACGGGTAAAGGTCCCAGCTCCATGGTGTTACTCTATGCACATGTGCGTCTATGCAACTGTGTAGGCACTTGTCCTTCAGTATTCACCCTCTTTTCTCCATGTGTTCACCATATTATTCAAGGCCCAGGTAACATGGTGATCCTTTATGAAGCTTTTCTGATACTTTTTGAGCTGAAGTTAACCTTTTTTCTTCCTTGAATGTCTTATAATTCTTATAGCAGCTTTCCATTTTCTTGTTCACATTTTCACTTCTTTGTCTATTAGACCATGAAGTCTTTAAGGCCTGAATCCAGATTTGCTTTAAATATTCCATATATTTCCCCTTCAGCCTCTGAATTAGTGTCTCTGTGTGTGTGTGTGCGTGTGTGTGTGTGTGTGAGAGAGAGAGTGTGGTCATGAAAAAAAAGAACACGGACCTGTTTTTAAAAACCTTGTTACAACCCTGCCTTATTGTACAAAGATTTGGGGGTAGATGTAGATTTCTTTTTGTGCACATATGTTCAATGTTTATGAACATATGCAGATCACCACCCCCATACACACACCTACATACACATATATTGCAAAGCGTATTAAACCAAGCTTAAAGTCTGGAATTAAAACCTCAGAATGTTCCAAAAAATAACATTTAGTTCACAGTGCTAATAACCTCACTGTAGAACAAAGTTCTTCGTGTTGAAATCTTCTATTTACTCTGAAGTTATTAAGACAGGAGACATTCTCTTGTGACACTTCCTGTAATATATTTTGTTGTTATGATTCCAGGAAAAAATTTTGATCAGTGTTACTCATGTATTACAAACGAAAATATTAAGCATTTGGAATCAAGGAAGTAATATTCAGTTGTTTTCTTGGCCTGCCACCATTCATACCTTTCACATTCACCGTTGCCAACGTTCCTTTAGAGCTAGCTCTCTGTTAGTGAAACATTTCTTCATCTAAATCTCAAGAGTAAATCTTTTTTGTTTGTTTGTTTTCAAAGTGAATAATCTTGATGTTGGATAGCATTCTGGATTTCATCTGTACAAACAGGCCATCAGTCCTTCTGATACTATCGCCCATATCAGATCATGGAAGATTATTCTTTTAAGAGAGTACTTAGTTGAATAAGGAAGTAAAATTATGGAATTTTCTCAAAACAAAGTTCTAAAACCAGGATCTGATTTTGAGTATCTTTACACTAACTACTCATTAGGTGTATGTGTTAGTTACGTAAAATATTTACTAAGTCTTTATTTTATTTTCAGATTTTAGACCCCTCAGTGGCTTTTGCTACCTAAAAAGGAAAAGCAATATCTTTTCTGAATGTTGATGTGCAAAACCTTTAATGTAAGGCAAATTTTAAGGAAGATAAAATACCAGCCAACCTATTAACAGCCGATGTTTCAAACATGTGTTTAGGTGAGTTGGCAAGAATGCTTCTGCATAAGGAAACTATTTTGATGATCAGAATAAGAAAGCCAAAGAGCCCTGGCAAATGATACTTTTAAAACATGAAATATAACACAAACTTTCAATTACATATGTAACTCCAAGTGGCCCCAGAAATCGTACAGTGGATGATAAAGTAAATGTAAATTAAAGTCTTGGTCATGCACACACCACTCACATATCTGGAAGGCGAATAGCCTGAAAATAATTTTTATGACATTTTTTATTTCTGCCTTGTTTTCTCGTTCAGTTGCATAGGCCAGAATCGTCAGTGTCTTCTTTGATTTCTTTCTTACTCTTGCTACCTCCCACTCCTACTTCCCTCAGCCTCAGAATAATTTAATGATTTTTCAAGTCTTTTCGCTTCTACTCAAATCCATCTACCTTTCCCTTTCCCGCTGCCAGCACCCCAGTTCCAGCCCTCTCATCATGCACTTTCTGCACAGCTGCCTAATAAATCCTCCCTTCTTAGTATTCTCATTGTCACATCACAGCCAGAATGGTCTACAGTCTGAGTCAGTCATTTCCCTGCTCAGAAGACTTTCATGTCTCCCTTTTCCCCAAAATAACCCAGAATTCTTAGTCTGGCACAGAAGGTCCTGCATCTCCCGGCTTTTGCTCCCTACACTGCTGTTGGCTTACCGAGCTACTGTCCTACTGCTTCACTATTTCCATGTACTGTACGCCCCCGCACCTTCACCAAAGGTTCCTCCTTATCTTCTTTCACCTTACAACGTGGACACCATCTGCCTCTCCTGGAGGCCTTCTTCAACCTCTAAGGTTCTGCAGACTGCCTCTTCTGAACACCATGGTGGCACTCAGGATAGACCTCTATGAAAGCACTTACACGCTGAGGTAGTTCCCTAGACTAAAAGGCAGGTAAGTCCCCTAATTTATCTTCAGCTACAGTGTCTCATACTTAATTGGCACTTAATAAATGTTTGTTGAATGAAGGAAGGAAGGAAGGAAACAGGGGTGAAAGACATGTGACTCTAATAGAACAAAAGAGAAGTCTCACAAAGTCTACATAGTCATCCAAGAGTAAGTAAAAACAGTGCTGGGTGTCCCAAGTATGAGAACATCTGGATTCAAAACAGCAATAAAACAAAAAAATTAAAATTCTTGACACTCTTTTGATACTGGAGTTCTAGTCTTGCGGGGGAACAAAGAGCTTTGGAGTGAAGTAAGGCAGAGGCATTGCATAATAATTGTCTGTTATTAGCACGAATGAGTGGTATAGGAAAAGAACAGAATTCAATGTAGGGGGATTAGTTTTATTCTTGGACCTCTACTTTTTGTGTAAACAGGGAGACATATTCGTTATGATCTGCTGGCATTCTGAAGTTTAGATGTATCAAAGAGAAAAAAAAATCCCACAATCAAATTTCAAGATTAAATGTCTCCTTTCTCTGTACCAACATACTAATATAGTTTGAGGCCCATATTGTATGTAACTAAACATATGGCTGAAAAATTGCATAAGACATTAAAAATGTTTATGAGAAGAAAGATCTAATCATTTGCAAGTTTTTAACACTTACAATTATTATGCTGATTTTATGGTTATTTTATAGTTTTTGAACTAAACCCTATTTTCTTGCTTACTCTCAATCCAAAAGAGATAAGGACATTTTATTTGTTTTGGAAAAATAAATTCAATAAATAAAAAGATAAACTTTCTTTTTGAGGTGAGTTCATTCAAAATGGCTGAAATTTAAAACCCAAATTCAATTTTAAGCAGTGACAGTGGCCAACGCATGTAAAAAAATTCCACCTGCCCACCCAGATCCAGCTTAAAGACCACCTCCCCTGTGAACCATCTCCCCACCGTCACACTGCTTTGCTTGCCGTATGTGACATCACTCTTCCCTTCTCCAAATCTTTACACCAATTTACCTCTTTGTATGGTCAGCATTTTTTATATTAATGGTTCATTACTCCTGTTTAGATTTTAAGCTCCTTAAAGGATGAAAACATTTCTCCTCTTTGGATCCCCAACATGACCTAGATAACACAATTACTTCTTAAATTAAAGCTCTGACAAATAGAAATAACAAACATGTATTTTTTTGCTATTGTGTATTTCAGTTCATTACCAAAAACAAACATTTGTAATATTTAAGGCATTTAGAAGCATGAAAGCTTGACAAACGATAACATTTATCTTGTGAGAATCCCTTTCCATGCAGCTTTATTTTTCTCTCGCTTCCCAGTATGATTCCTAGATCCCACTGATGTAATATTCTCCATATGTGTGTGCTTATTCATATCCACTTCTGTGCATTTGTCCAAGATGCACTCTTACTTCATCAAACCTCAATAATGTAAAACCATCGCACATTTCACTTGCTCACCTGTTTTCCTCCAAGATGGCTCTCATAATTAATTCCTCTTAATTGGGGTCAGTTTTCCAAATTGCCTATCTCAATATATATTTTATTTTATATACTTTTTGTATATAAAGATAATCTGCATTTTTCTTTAAAAATGTTATATGTAAGATGCATTGATTATCAAGTTCTAGTTGGCATACAAGTCATCTGATGTGTCTGTTGAAATGGGTAGTCCTGGGTTCTACCATGACAGAGAAAAAAATAGAAGGACCTAGGAATTTAAACATCTAAAAATCACCTCTGGTGGTGCTGATGCTAATGTCCTTTAGTGTTACCTTGGAAAACAGGAGAGTTGGACCAGATGTTTTTCAAACCCTTCTGGACTTTTTTTTTTTTTTTTTTTTGTGATTTTTCTTCCAAACATAGTCTAATAATGAGCAAAGAGTACACTTCCAGCCAGCTCCAAGTGCCAGGAGTATAAGAACCTTACATCGCAGGTCCAGCTTGATGACCTTAGGTAAGTCCCTCACCACTGACCATCCTTCCACCTCGAAATTATTTGAATTTATTCCTATAGCTCTTGTGTACTTCCTTTCATAGACTTGGTCACAAGCAAAGTAAGTCAAGAATATAGAAGGGCAGTCTTGCTAGAACGATACTATTCTCTATGGAGTTAGCCCTTTAGTGACTATTATTTTGATTTTTTTCTTAAGATAACCTCATTCAAGAAAAATAATGGAATTAAGAAAACAAATTTGAAAACTACTCTGCAATGGCTAGATTTATAATCGGCAGACTTCATGCATGTTTAACAAAAAGAGAATTTTCCAGTGATTCTGTGAGGCATTATTCATTGTCAGCTTTTACACTTCAAAAAAATAGTCAAAATATACTATAATCTAAATTTTCTCCTTTCAAGATAAGCACAAATAAGCATAGCTAACCTTATGGACCACAGGAATTACTGCATCTTTATAAATATACTGAAAATAGTTGTTTAAAAATATAATGTGACTCAGAATAGCACTCTGTACTATAGATTGTAGCCTAGAGAAATGGTCTAGAACTAAAACCTCATTCTACCTCAGCAAGATAGGAACTTTTCAAAAGTATACTCTATTTAAAATTGATGGACACACAAACCACCAAAATCAGGAAAAGTCCAAGTAAGGCCAGTCTTTCCATCTGGATGTAATATACTCCTGTGGAATGATAACAAAATATTGGTTTGGGTTTATATTTTGTATGTGTTTTATTTGATATTTCACTGCTCTATGGGGACCTTTCTGTTAGTTTATTAAGAAATACCCAGTGTTGACATTCAATTCACTATTTAAAAAAAAATCTTTTTAGTAGCTTGCTTCTAGCAAGTAGAAATTTTCTTCTTTTGAGAATTTGGTTTTTAGTCATTGACAGAAGTTGAATGGCATGTAAGCAACAGGATTGGAAACCCAGAAGGACATATTCAGATTTAAATAACTATAACCCATGTCCATGATTAAACAACTTTTTAGTTTCTATACATAGCTGGTAGAATAGCACATTGACAGAGAATCCCTCTTCTGAATACACATGCACATGAGCGTGCACACACACCCACACATACAACACATAAAAAGAAAAAGAAAGAAGGCAATACCTTCTCTCTGATAGACACTCTCCTGCCCTTTTCATTCATTATCTTAGAATGACTTTATCTTTATGCATGCGCTAGGATTTGTGACTTGTGTGCTCATTCCCAAAATTCACAAGTCAATTAAAAAAAATCTAAATAATTTACTCTGAACAGTAAATGGAAAGTCAGCTGCTTTTTTGGTAAGAATGGTTGGCCATCATTTCTCAGACCCAGCAGTCTGTCTCAGGATCCAGCTTAATGACTTCATAGGCAGCATTCTGAGAGATATTTTAAGACTTTGGCTCGCAACACGGGCCCTCAATGGGCTTCTTGATAGGTAGACTCATTGACTCAGAGTAGAAACTAATTAACATTTCAGATCCCACCCCACATCCCCAGACTAATTCAGACTTGCTGAATTAGTCTCCACACTGTCAGGCACACAAGAGTCTGAGAACTGTTACTCTAAATCAAAGAGAGAAGGAACAAAGCTAAAGTGGTTGATACATATATTTGACTAATAAACCTAACTACCCATGACAATTCTTCTAAAGCAGTAACTTTCAAATAGATTTTGTGGAACCATGTGCTTCTCAGATTTATTTCACTTCAGGGACAGTACTGATTACTTGACAAACATTTCAATTAGATATTTTTAAGAAGTTAAAAATGTAATAAAAATATGCACAATTAAACAGTTCTTTAACAATTTTGATAGAACAGATCACTGTCAAGCTACTTGTAACCTCAAGAATAGAGTGTCTCCTGTCATCTCTGGCCTTATACTTGAACTTCTCATGACTATATCCTTGACTGGAGCAATGATAGTTCTTGCAGGTCTGTGAGTGTCTGTTCACACGAAATTAACCAAGCAGGTACATTGGAATGGCTTCTCTGTATCTCACTGAGTCAATGCCAGGTAAATTCAGGCACATTTGCTCAACATATGCTTTTGACATGGAATAAGTGACTGAATACTAGTGATTTATCAGAGACCAGTGTTACACATTAGAACTATAATTCAAGCCACATATGTAATTTTAAGTTTTCTAGCAGCCAGCTTATAAAAAGGAAAATAGGAAAAACCAAAACTGAAAAAAGGAAAAGGAAGCAGTGAAGTTAATTTATTAGCATATTTCACTTAACCCAAGATATCTAAAATATTATTTCAGCATTAAATTAATGATAAAATATGTTAAATTTTTTGTATCAAATGCTTTGAATCCGGTGTATATTTTATGCTTACAGCAAATCTCAATCAGGAGCCATATATGGATAGCATAGTTACAGATAAAACTTGTACGTGAAATAGTAGGTGCTTTTTTGTCTTTGTTTGTATTTCCCTTAATCTCATTGTAAGTTTTATGTATCCTTGAATTAATTTTTGTATTGATAGTTTTTTAAAAAAATATGATATAACAAGACTTTTATATTAAAAATAGGTCATCTTTTAAAACTAGACTTTGGAAAAAAAAATGACAGTGGATTGGACAAGAGTGTAGACATAAAATAATAACGATACACCAACATCAGTGGATTTTGTCACCACTGTTCACCACACTGTGAATAAAATGAAAGTAAAATGCACAAGAATCTCCCAGACAGCCACCTGGAGATTGCATTGAGTGTTATTAGTTACAGGGTTCACTTTTTGCAGAGATAATAATCACCCATTTCCTCACAGTATTGTAGGCTGTGAAATTTTTGTACAATGGTTCTATCTTTCCTGTCAACTTACAGTGTTATTTTAAAACAAAACATTGTGAGCATAAAAATAAGATTCTCAGGTTAATTTAGCATAAATGTTACAGGGAAAAAACTGGAGTAATGACAAAAAGTATCATATAGTATATGGGGAAGAAATACATTTTTCTCCAGAGAAGGCTCATTAAACTATGTGCTAACAAGTATAATGGGTGAGTAGGCTGCTATTGTAAAGGCAATTAGACAATTAGCACCACAGTGCTATAACCCAGAAAAACAGTCCAAGAACATGAACACTACAGAACTGATAAATTTATTTAATGACTAAGATTATGTATACTATTTATAAATTCAACATTTCAAGAGTATCACTACTGCCGATTTTCTTTTTCTTTCCTTGTTCAGTAGGTTTTTGCAGGAAAAATATGGTATTTTATTAAATACTTGTCACATAGAAGGAGTGGTTAGGTTGAGTGGGTAGACTGGTTTTTCACATACCAACAAACAACATGACAGAAAAGTAAAATAATAAGAATTTTTTAGAAAGGCTATGGAGGTGGTGTAAAAAGAATGTTGGGGGAAAAAACTAGTGTCTTATGCCTTGTATAAAAGCTATTTTTGAAAAGCTATTTATGTGTCATAGGAGAATATAAGCTTGTAAAAAAAGATCTGTCAAGGCAACAGTCTAAGATCATTCTAATTGTAAATATTATTAAGAAATTGTCTTTAAATCACAGATGTCAATATTTGTAGTGTTAGCTCTAGATTTTTTTCATACCAAAGATCCTTGGGTGTTTTATGGAAAGGTGTTGATAAAAATTCATTTTTTAAAAATTTCCTCTAGTGAAATAAATAAATAAAATCTTTAAAGAAATAAAAATTTCCTCTAGTGAGATATTTTTCAAAATTTGTTTTCCCTGGTTTGCATACCTTGCTGACTTTCTTTGCAGTAAACATCACAAGCTCAATTTGGCACTGCAGGATCACATTACAGGAATGCTTAAAACCACAGAGAAAGTGTCAGCAGTGAAATACATTTGACTGGAAACATAATGACTATCTAGCTGAGGTAGAGTGAGATATCTCACTCGTGGGTAATCTGAGGGGTTTTATTGGATGTCTCATAATGTTATAACACTCGCTATGGACTAAATGTCCCCCACCATTTGTGTCACCCTAAATTTGTATGTTGAAACTTCACCTTCAGATGTGATGATTTTAGGAGGTGGGACTTTTGGAGGTGATTAGGTTATGGGGGTGGAGCCCTCATGAATGGGATAAGTGCCCTGATAAAAAGATACCCCAGAGAGCTCCCTTGTCCCTCTCCCCCATGTGAGGACACAGCAAGAAAATGGCCAATTATGAATGAGCAAACGGGCCCTTATCAGATATTAAATCTGTTGGTGTGTCAGTCTTGGACTTCCAAGCCTCCAAAAATATGAGAGAGAAATGTCAGTTGTCTAAGCTGCTCAGTCTACGGTATTTTTGTTATAGCAGCTTGCACAAACTAAGATGACATTCATCAAGGTTTACTGAAGATCTGAGGAATCTGTCATTGACACCTTCCAAGTTGAACTCTTGACAATTAAGGAATATAGTATTTACTCGATATTTTTAACAATTTACTGTCAAAATAGAAGAATTTCTACTTTTCTTTCAGCTTCAGTTACAATATAATTGACACTATTCCAGGATTGCCATACAAACTATTAAAACTGTTACCATTTGCTGCTACTTCATCGGTTGAAACAGAACTTCCCCCATATTACAGAAAAAACAAAATACAGAAATACATTGTATGCTGAGTTTGATATAAAACTAAAAATTTCACCCATCACCCATTCTTTATATGTTTGTGTTATTAAAACAGCTTCCATTCTTCTCATTGGCTGGCTTTACAAGTAAAAATTATACTTTGAAATAAAAAAAAACTATATTTATATTACTACAATATTTTGATCTTTATTTTATTGGAAATTTTGTATAAGATTCTACTACTCAGAAAGTTTGAAAACCTCTGCTCTAAAGCAAATAATGTGGTAGAAAAACTCCTGGTCCTGCAACCAGAGAGGTTGTCACAAGTAGGTGGTACGACTTGGACAAGTCATCTTGCCTTTCAGACTACCGCATTGCTCACCTATAAATGAGCATCTTTGGACCACTGGTTGTGCTCTGAACATTGTCTCACATCACATTTTCTCTTATTCGCTCTTTGCTCCAATGCTGTCTTAGCTTTGCCAATTCTTTCTACCATGCCATGCACCTCCCTGCCAGAAAGTTTTTGCACATGCTGTTCCCTCCTCCTGGAGTAGTCTTCTCTTTCCAGCTAACACTTTCTCCTGCATACATTGTCAGCTCAATCATGGTCTCCTGAAGCAAGCATTCCTCCTCTCTTAGGCTAGGGCAGTCCCTTTAGAATGGACCTCTACTTTATGGGTTATTATCACTGTTACAATTTCACATTTGTTTTGACAAGTCTTTGATTAATATCTTTCTTTTAGATTGTAAACTGTATGAGAATAAGGATCTTACTGTTTCCAACAATGATGATGTCAGGCAAGTTTTTCAGCAAGTGCCTTAATTGTTTCCCTCTTTGGGAAACAATTTCCCTCATTTAATATGAGGATACAAATAGTACCTACCTTGTAGAACTTTTGTGAGTTTTAAAGAGATAAAGTGCATAAAACATTGAGAATATTGCCTGTCACATAGTACATGTTTAATTTTATCTGTTGAATAAATACATGTATTTTAAAAATTATTTTAGTGTATGTAAGATTTTTTGCTTATCAATAACTCAAGAGCTTTCCCTCCTGTCATTAAGTTATTTTGAAAAAAAGTAATTCTATCTTTTAGATAGGCTACAAGGTGTTGATTTCTCTACAACAGAACAATCAAATTTTAATATAATAAGTAACACTGTGATGAATATATTTTTACATAAATATTTCATTACTAGTTTTGGACACTTCTGGAATTGGCATTATTAGATTAAAGCACAATAACTCTAAAACTTTTTGTAATATTTAGTTTAAACAAATTTCTAGAATATTTGTTCTAGTATCAACAGGAATTGAATGAGATTGCTTGCGAACCTTCATACTGTGGTTACTATATTAAAAATATTTGTCAATATGATAAGCAAAAATTTATTTATTATTGTTGTTTTAATTGGCTTTCCTGGTTACCAGTAAAGTTTAACATAAATTCATATTCATTCCCTCTTTGAATTTCTTTTAGTGTGTATTTCTATATCATTTGCTATTTTCCACATATAGTTAGCAATATTAGTTGGTTTGGATGAAACATTCAATTATTAGCGGTATTAATTTGTTGTCATATTTTGCAAGCATTTTATCAAGTTTATCACTTGTGTTTTAATTTTAAAAGGTTTCTATATATGACTTCTACATTTTTATGTTATCAAATTTCACATTTTCTCTCTCATCCATGACTTATTCCTAGAAACTCTCTCCCTATCCTAAGGCCATTACATATATACATTTCTTTCTACTTTATATAGTTCTTAATACAACTAACCATTAATTAATTTTTTTTGGTGTCCTATTGGAGATTGGTACCATTTATATTTTTTTCTAAATAGTCAGTTTTCCTTATACCATTCTTTGAATGATCTACTACTTTCCCAACATTGTGAAGCATTTTAATCACATGTTGCATTATTTCATATATAATAAAGTCACCTTGTCTCAATTTTTTATACTTTTAAATATTCTACCCCATATGACATTATAAAAACATCTCTACATATTTTACAGATTAATTTTGATTATTTCATTAAGTTTTTTTTAAAGTAATATAACATCTGTGTAGCTTCTTCAGGAAAGGCCATGCATCTTCACCATATCTATTTTGCCAAGTGCAAAGCTTGACTGATAGTTGCCATTGAACATACAGTTGTGAACTGCATGAACTTTTCCAGAAGTGTTCTATTTTATGCAGTAAAAGAAGGAAAACAAAGCAGACTACAAGACTGCGTTGTCTACTTTAGTTTATTCTCTTTCTTTTTTAATAAACACTAATAAAACAGGATTGATATCTCTTGAAAGTTCTAATAAAGCAAGGAGATTTTCCAGGTGGTTGGATCTCTTTATTAAAGGCATCTGTGTCATAGTCACTGGCAGAGACCCAAACAACCTTAAGTTGGCTCTGGGAAATTACAAAGATAGAACACAGCCAAAGTCTGAGATGGAACAATGTGTAAAGTCATACTGCATCTTAATTTGATGACCAACAGGGAAGATCTTTCTGCCCCATCAAATATTATAAAGGAAGGTGATTTATGATATTCTTATGAGTTGGAAGGTAACAAGAGAAATATATAATAATGCTATCTCATACACTAAACATAAGACCCTGTTTGTTAAGATATTTTATTCCCGCCCCCCACCTCGGTTAGATATCCTTCTTCTTCATTTTTTTCTTAATTTTATTTTTTTTTTCAGTGTTCCAAAATTCATTATTTATGCACCACACCCTGTGCTCCATGTAATATGTATCCTCCATAATACCCACTACCAGGTTCACCCAACTCACCATCCCCCTCCCTTCCAAAACCCTCAGTTTGTTTCTCATAGTCCACAGTATCTCATGGTTAAGATATTTTATAATCAATTATTTTTAACTTTCATTTTCTCTCCATTTTAATGGTTTCACATTCAGTGAAACATTCCTAGAGCAGAAAAAGAAATTTCTGGCAATTTTATCGTCATGAATATTCACGGTAATAAAGTTACTATTTCAAAAGATGAAAAATTGTCATATAATTCCTCTCCAATATGGTAAATGTTTGCTGAGAGTCAGCTCTAGGTGATCTGCATTGTAGAGTGCTAGAGGGCATTTAAAATCACAGATAGGGACGCCTGGGTGGCTCAGTGGGTTAAGCCGCTGCCTTCGGCTCAGGTCATGATCTCAGGGTCCTGGGATCGAGTCCCACATCGGGCTCTCTGCTCAGCAGGGGGCCTGCTTCCCTTCCTCTCTCTCTGCCTGCCTCTCTGCCTGCCTACTTGTGATTTCTCTCTGTCAAATAAATAAATAAAATCTTAAAAAAAATAAAATAAAATAAAATCACAGATAAACTCTGACTGATTTTTATTTTGGAATGGTTCCTGAACTCACATATGAATAAAAGAGTGACTTATCCCCTTGGGAATTCACAGTACATCAAACCAAATTAGGAAGCCAGGCAGCTGTGACCTGGTTTTATAAGGGCCAAGAAAGCTATAGAGTTTCACTATTGAAACTTGTAACTCCACATGATTCTCTGGTTCCCATGCCATTTGGGACAGGGGAGCACCTTACTGAATCCCGTAATATGCCACTCTGGGCTTGTATTTTCTCTTACACTTATCCAGAGTTATAAATGAGGACATAAAGACTTCTGATGTAAGAGATCTTGAGAGTGACAGTCAGCAGGAGAGAAAATCAAAATAAGAATTAGAATCAACAGTGTCAATCAGTAGAAACTTGGATTCAGACTTTATAGAAACCATACTGAAAACAGTCCTTATGTTTTGAGTCCTAATGCTATGCTCATTTTATGGATGCTTGAACTGTGGGAGAGAGAAAGCTATAAACCAGCTCTTCTCAGCCTGACCCAGTGAATTTTATTTTTCCTTGTTTTGTAGCTGCTTTTAGGAAGGGTAGGAGAGGGGATAAATACTGAAATGAGGGCGCCTGGGTGGCTCAGTGGGTTAAGCCACTGCCTTCGGCTCAGGTCATGATCTCAGGGTCCTGGGATCGAGTCCCACATCGAGCTCTCTGCTCAGCAGGGGGCCTGCTTCCCTTCCTCTCTCTGCCTGCCTCTCTGCCTACTTGTGATCTCTCTCTGTCAAATAAATAAATAAAATCTTTAAAAAAAAATACTGAAATGAGAGGTTGGGATAAGACTACAAGGTGAATTCAGAGCTTTAATTTTTTTTTTTTTTTTTAATCCTTTTGGTCGTAGTAAAGGATATGGAGAACAGGTTAAAAAAAGACTCTGGTTGTTGTTATTTGAGGTTTGGGAATATTCCTCCAAATTCTAAAACCCTCACAACCTGCAAGTAAGTATGGCTTTTGGAACCTAGTTTAATTCTCTAAAGGTATTCGAATAAAATTGTGAGTTCATTTTAATTCATTTATTTTTATTGGCATGTCAGTCTTGTGTCTTGAAGAAAATAAAAGCCCCTTTCTAAAGACAGCAATTACTTAAGTAATTTTCTTTGAAAAAATAAAAATAAAACCCCTCGGAGTGCCCAGATGACGGGATGCATCCTACTATGGAAATTTTCATATAAGTGACCATAATCTAATGGAAACAGCCTAACATGCAAGGGCATTTTCATGTGCTTATTTCTGTGAAAATTCTAGTATTATTTTAATTCTGAATTTGGTGACAAGCAATACGTTCTCTTGGCTTCCATTCAGGAGTAAAGCTTGCAAAACCGCCTGTTGGGTTTTTTCATTGTTATTGTTGCTGCTGGAAGAGCTTTCACCACCACTATGTCACCCTATCAGCCTCCTGAATACAGCCATTCATCTCAGAAAAGCACTAATTCCAAGATAACTTTTGCCATCTGGATTCTACCACAAAGTGTTAGGATGGAGATTAGAACAGGACATTAGAACAGGACACAATTGGTGGTTAGTTGGAAATAGTTCATTTTCCAAGAAACTCTGTTTATTTACTTATGTTGTACTCAAAGAGAAATAGAATGAAACTCCAATACTGTCCTTAGCACTCACTGATTTTAATAGGTAGTCCTCCTTGGCATTTGTCCACTCCCAAGCTCTTTCTGTCTTACTCTCTGTTGCCCTTTAAACAAAGCTTGAAAATGAATAAGGAAGTTGGCTGGCTCCTCCCAAGAGAAAACGAATTTACCAGTGGGAACTACCAGCACCACATTGTTTATCAGAACATAAAGTTCGGTAGAAATCCCACAGTGACGTCTTCCCCCAGCCCTTGCTGATGAATCTGGAGACATTTCCAGAACATTTTCAACTGGATTGGACATTCTTTGCAGGAAATGGTCAACCAGCTCTCACCTCAAATACCTTTCCTTTCCTAGGTTATGTTTAGCTCTTAAAACAAGTGGAAAGTAACCTAAATCGAAGTGGAAAGTAACCTAAATCACAGACTCAGTCTAAGATCCCAAAAGAACTTCATGGGCTGCGATTATTTTTCTATGGGTTGATAAGTTAACTCTAATTACTGATATTTATGTGAATCTCCTTCTCAAAGTTCATTTGAGTAATAGATCTTTGCAATGGGAATGGAAAAAAGTTGGAGGAGCCTATTACATGGAAAATATACAAAAATAGTCCTAGAGACAGACTAGTCTTTCAGGAGGTCAAGCTACAGATGGTTTGAAAAATAAATTGTCCACATTGGTATAAGGGATCTTGTGTACCTGAAAGTTGAATTAGAATCAGAGAAATAACTTCTCGAAAGATTAACAGATCAAAAATTTGGATACATTTACTTCAAAGGAAAAAGAAACCTGAGGGGGATTGACATGTTCTGTGCCAGGCAAGGGGCTTTATTTACCTTTAACCTGTTTCTCATGTACTACAATGAACAGTTCTGTATTCTAATTGTAAAGGAAATTATAGGGAACTAAACAGAACTAGCAATGTTTCCTATTAGCAGAATACCTCACAGTCTTGAATTCTATAAAAAAAAAAAAGGTTGGATGACACTAAAAATGATTATGAAATTATTATTTAATTTAAACAGATAAGCAAGCTAACCTTAGCAAAGGCTCATCATCAACATTTTTTAAAAGTCTGAATGTTTTAATGTTACCCAGGAAAACTGAGACAAAAATATAGCTTAACCATGCTCAAAAGCCTGTATTTGGCCTTCTTGTTATAAAATGGGGATAACAATATTTACTTTAAAGATCTGTTGTAAAGACTCAATGAGCTAATTTTAAAGAGCTCTGTAAACAATAATGATGAGGAGGATGACAACAGGTAAGTTTTATCAAGTGTTTACAAGTGCCAGGCACTGATCTGACCTGTGTGAACTCCTTTAACTTTCGCAACTCTCCTGTGAAGCAAGTACTATCCTCATAACCATTCAGCATATAAAGTAAGTCCTGGAAAGGTTACCTAGTTGGCACAAGGTTCTTTAGTTATGAAGTAGCAAAGTCTGAATTTCAACTTGGGTCTCCTGTTTCTGGAGTTATTTCCACGGTAAAGGACACATCAAAATACCAGGAAAAACAAAATGCAGTGTGTTTTGCTTAAAGATCACCTATGTCATAAGCACATCACAAGTACTCTAATGGAGTTTATGCAATCACAGCAGGGATGTACTATTGTCATGTTGAGAAAAAAAATAAATCTATAAGTATTTGTAGGGAGCACAAGAGCAATTCACAGCAAGGATATGATTACTTAAGTGTATAAATTACATAATTTTTAATAACATTTTATTAGGTGACTATATCTAATTTTTTTTTTTTCTTAGCAAGATTCAGGAAGTTGTAATAAGCCAGAGAGTTAAAGATGTAGTATTTGGAAGACTGGATCCTTAGGTTAGCCTAAGTCTTAAAAGATTCCTTGTTAGGTCAAATGAACAAAGCACTCATTATTTGTTGCCTTTAATTTTCAACTGAAACTGAAGTAAGAGACTTTCAAAAAAGAGGTGTTTGGGAGCACAAGTGGAAAGATCTGCTCAGATTGTTATCCTCTCATATTATAGCCAGAGGAGTTCTTTTATTTTGAGAAGACATTTGTGATTCTTTCCAAAACCTGAACGCACAGTTACCCTGGAGAGTGACTCCCATGCAGCTGACCTGAAAAAGTGATATGATATCTTGATGCTTTCATATTTTTCCTATTAGGAATATTAATGTGGGGAGTGTTTTAAATTAGTACACAAGACAGTTAGCTTTAAAAAGTTCCCATGGGACTGTAGAGGAACTAAACACAGCACAAAACAATCCTCATGTTAAAACATACCAGCAGACTTACAGAAATGATCTGACTGGAAATAATTCATTCATTGTAAAATATTAGATGCTATATTTCAAAAATGATAGGAATCTGTACTTACTCTCTGCCAAAGCAGAAATGGAATGCCTTAAATGCTAGAGATATTGTATTTCTACTTAAATGAACACCTTTGTGTCATCTGTACAAATCATCCAGAGGAACTGCCTATGATAAAAACATGATCTCACTTTAAATACAATTGAAATTCCAAATACTTTTTAAAGTTCTTCTATAAAATGCATCCTAACATAGAACTACATCTTACAGGAGGGTAATACTTTCTCAAGACATATGTTATCCTTTGCAGATACTCTTACTTTGCTTCAGAGTTATACATGTAATAGTAGCAGTCAAAAAACAAAATTGAAATTCTGGTTTCAGAGATGACACCAGATGTGAGACACGAAGAAAATGTCAAGAATGATATGGGTAACTTGCATTCCCAGCCACAGTGAAGTAACTGGTAACGGTGGGCTCAGTTGACCACCAACAATTAAAAAATGGCAAAATATTTGAAACAACTGCTTTCAGATATTGAAAGACACTTAGCACAGAACCATGGCCACACAGAGGAACTGCATGGAAAGACCTCCCTGAATATCCTAGATCTCTCCCTAGGCACAGAGAGATGGAGTCAAAGACTAATGCCCATTAGTTTTGCTGAGATGAGGAGGCAGATACCTGAGTTTGGGGCTGATGGAATGACTAAAATTTTGGAGCAGGCTCCTAAGGAGAAGAGAAGGGAAAACTACATAGAGAAGGAACTATAGAAATCTGCATAAGAGGTCTTTTAAAACTTGGGTCAAAGACTCAGTGTGGTACACATGGGGCTACTAGGGAACTGAGAGTGGGCTGAAGACACCAGGAGTGCATGGAGCTGGGCGTGGCAGGAATTGTGACCATCCAGAGTGGAGAGGCCTCACAGATACTCTGGGCATACAACTGCTCTGAAATCACCACACTTTAGGAGGAAGGCCAGTGTAGTGTAGAGTAAGGACTATACAAAACCTGCCCTAACACATCTTAGTAACAAGCCCTGAAAGAGTCAACTGAATTATAAGTAAGTTAACTTCCTGCCCGAACAAAATCCAGCAATTATTAAAGGAAGACAATCAAATCCAGACTCTCAACAAGTTAAGATTCATGATATCTAGCATACTCCCCAAATTTACTAGCTATACAAAGGAATAAAAAAAATTTAAGCTGCCACCAGAAGAAAATAGAGGCAAACTTGCAATGACAAAGATGTTGGACTTAGCAGATAAGCTAATTCCCTGATACTACCTCTTTTATATACCTAAATCTTACTTATTCTTGAAGGCTTTGACCTTAGAAAAGTGGTTTGAACAATAAGCCTTCCACCTTGGGTATAATAGTCCTGCTCTACATAAGTGGATAGTAAACTTTTTGAAGGCAAGGACCGTAATTGTCTCTAGGAAAGGAAATATAATTTATTTCCAATAACCTGCTCAGCAGGAGCTATTAAAAGCTCAGGGCTTAGCCTTAGCATAACAGTTTATTATATAAAAAGTAAAAATAAATAGCTATTTTCAACATGCTTTGAATTCAAAGGAGAAAGAGTAATATAATAAGTAAAGAAATGACAAATATCAGTGTAAAACTAGAAGTAAAAGGCAACCAAATGAAACTTTAAGAACTGAAGAATACAATATTCTAAGTGAAAAATTAATTGAGTAGGGCTTAATAATGGATTTGATACACAGGGAGGAAAAAAAGGTGACACTGAAAACTGGAAAACAAAAACTATACAAAATTGAGGCACAAAAGAAGAAAAATTTTTAAAAAATCCCTGCAGATTTTATAAAAATTTACATTAATTTTTAAAACATATGTGAAAATGGAAGGACCTAGAATAGCCAAACAATCCTGGGGGGGAAAAAAAAACAATGTTGGAGACAATTTGATTTTAAGATTTGCTATGAAGCAGCAGTAATCATAATAATGTAGTATTATTATAACATACACATACCTAGAATATCTTTGAGACCTTATGATAGGCAAAGATTTCTTACATAGAATAAAGAACTAAATATAAAAACACTTTCTGATAAAGTAAAACTATTTTTCATCACAAATGATATGATTTTAGATACAGAAAATCTCAAAGATTTCACTCTCTACAAAGAAAGCTACCAGAGCTTAAAAACAAATTCAGTAAAGATACAGAGTATAATATCAACACACAAAATCAGTTGTGTCTCAATACACCAGCAATGAACAATACAAAAGAAAATTAAGAAAATTAAGAAATTGTTTTCTTAATTTTAAATAAACAATTTAAAAGTGTTCAAAATCACTTTTGAGGGGAGTGATATCACCAAGATGGTGACATACGTCTTGCTGACTTCACTCTCACTCAGAAGAACAACTAACAACTACTTAAGACCAAGTTATCCCTGAGAGAATCCTAGAACAACGGGGTAAAGCTTAAGTACCCCCTGCATCACAGAGACCAAATCAGCCTGCATTAGAAGGGTAAGAGAAGCCGTACACACTGACTACTTTGCCACTCTTCCAGGCTGCAAGGAGAGGTCCTTCATGGGTCCCTGGCTCTTCCAGTGGGAAAAAAGAACCCACAGGACAGTAAGCCTCCTACTCATCTCAGTAGTGTGGGTCCCTTTATGAGAGCCACGACTCTGATTTCACCCCACAGTGATTGCAGAGGAATCTGCAGGGCTCAACCACTGGGTATCTAATTGTGATCGAGAAGGAGAGGGGCTTGCAATTACCAGTTCAGGGATCTTGGCACCCTGAGTTAACACCCACAGTGTCCAAGCAATAATCCAAAATAGTGGGTTTTGCTCATCTGCAGAAGAGTGTGTGGTGCACTCTGAGCAAGGAACTCAATGGGGTGCAGATGTCTTGATTTGGAGAGTCAAATGAAAAGCTTTGCTGGTCTTAGAGCCTGGTTTGCTCACACTGAGGCAAGGAACTTAGTCACAGCCCCACCCATAGCGGAGGGTGTCTCCTGGTGACATCCAACTGGAGTTGCTGGTGGGAACACCTGGGACTTTGTGGCCCAGCAGTGCTTGTGTAGAAAGCCAAGTGGGCAAAACTGATCACCTCTAAAGCAAAGCCGTACCAGTGGTGGAAGATTCCTGCGTAGGAGAAATTAATTTATAACCAAGGCTGGGTATAGCTCCTGGCCCCTCCCAAATGGAGAGCTTATTTAGGAACTTTAGAGTTGCCTAGAGTGGACCATGCCTTTTCTGATTAGACAATGAAACTGTGACACAGTTCTACCTACCCACTGTGGCTCCTAGTTCCATCTAACCAGAAGAACTGGAGAGAATGCCTGGATGCTGTGTAATCCAAGTGGCACTTGATTTGAAAGGACAGACAGAACTTACAGTTTGCAGAGCAAAGCCAATGGACCTGTAAGGCCAGGAAACTTGGCTGGGGAGGGGGGAGGGTCAGCTTGAGTTAAGATAACAATGAACTTTACCAGCCTTAAAGCTGCTTCTGCTTTTGCACCCCACTGTACCCAGACAAGGAAATGAATTCATAGTCCTGTTTATTACTGAATACAGCCTCCAGCCTGCCTGACTGGGAGCCTAACCAGAACATATGGGAAACTACATAGGTCATCTAATAGTCCTGCTTACAGTGACATTTGAACAGGAGCACGGTCTGTGGCTTTCCCCATCTGCAGAGCAAAACTGGGGGCCTCACCTGACCAGGGTATTCACTGCACTCTCTTGCTTGATTTGGGTCCCCAAACAACAAACTATATAGGTCCTCGGACCTGTCCTGCTGCCCTGTCAGGGCAAGGAAGCTAATTAATAACCTCATCTGCAACTGAATGCAGCCCCTAGTTCCAAATCTCCTGTAAGCCTGACCAGAGAATCCAGGCAACCATGGAGCCCATATGATAGACTCATGTGGGTAGAGAACCAAACCAGTACTCTTACCCAACTATTCAGAGTCAGTGACCCAATCCCCCATCCCCAATCACAGAACTCAGAAGGTTGCTTCATCCCAAATTAGGCCATAATAGACTACCTTCCCTGAAACATTACCAGCAGATGCCCCCAGGAACCCAAACTGAGCTGACTGGCCAATACCTGTCTCTGCCAAAGCAAACCTGTAAAGTCTGAAGAGGAACTGATTACTCAAATGTCGAGATACCATCATAAGAAATCAAGAATCACAAAATACTGGGTAAATATGACACCCCAAAAGAAACTAATAGAACTAGTAAATGACCTTAAAGAAATGGAGATCTATGAACCTTCCAACAAAGAATTCAGAATGTTCCTCTTAATGAAGTTAAATAGACTATAAGAACACAAAGACAACTGATGAAATTATAAAAACAATATGTAAACAAAAGACAAAGATTGGCAAAGCAATGAAGACTATCAGCACAACACACAATGAAAAGACAGAAAGAATCCTAGAGAATCCCAATTAAACTGAAGAATTCAATAGAGCTTCAAAAGCAAACCTGACTATGCAAAAGAAACAATCAGTGACCTGGAGGATATTAGAAATTATCCAATCAGAGAAGCAAGGAGGACAAAGAATAAAAAGGAAAAAAGACATAAAATGCAATGAAAATAAATAATGTTCACATGTGCAAATGCTAGAAAGAGAAAGGGGCAGAAAGTATATTTAAAACAATAACAGCTATTATGTCATACGCCTGAAACTAATATAACACTGTATGTTAATTATACTTGAATAAAAATAAATAAATGATGGCTGAAAAATTCCCAAACCTGGGAAGAAAAATGGACATCCAGATCTATGAGGCCCAAAATGTTCCAACAGGTTGAACCTGAATAGGCCTACACTGAGAGTAATTATAATTAAATTAAAAATCAGAGGCAAAAGAAAGAGTTTTAAAAGCAGTAAAATAAAAGAGAAAAGTTACATACAAGGGAACTTCCATAAGATTATTGGTAGATTTCTCAACAGAACATTTTGGATGACATATTTAAACTATTGAAAGAAAAAAAGCTGTCAACCAAAAATACTATACATGGTACAGCTATTGTAGAGAGTTGTACATATTTATGTGTCCAAGATTGGAGGAACAATGGACAGATTAACCGGACAGAGAGCAAATGGATCTAATAGATACATATGGATCATTCTGTATTTCCCATGAAATGGAAAAAGGTATTTGCAAACCATATATCTGATAAGGGGTTAATATGCAAAATATATAAAGAACTCAAATACTCAGTAGCAAAAAAACAAATAATCCAAAAGCCAATAGGTACATGAAAAGATATTCCACATTGCTCCTCATCAGGGAAATGCAAATTAAAGCCATAATGAGCTATCACCTGACACCTGCTGGAATGACCATCATCAAAAAAACAAGAGATAACAAATGCTGATATGGACATGGAGAAAAAGGAGCACTTGTGCACTGTTGGTGGGAATATAAATTAGTATAGCCACTATGGAAAGCTGTATGGAGTTTCCTCAAAAAAACGAAAAATAGAACTATTATGATCTAGCAATTCCAATCCTGAGAATGTATCCAAAGGAAGTGAATACACTAACTCAAAAAGATATCTATATTTCCATTCTCATAGCAGCATTGTTTGCAATAGCCAAGAAATAGAATCAGCCTAAATTTTCCATTGATGGATGAAGGAATAAAGAAGCCATAGTATATATACCCAACAGAGTATTATTTAGCAATGAAAAATGAGGAAATCTTACCATTTGTGACATCATGAATTGACCTTGGAGGCATTACGCTAAGTGAAATGAGTCAGACAGTGGAAGACAGATACTGGATGATTTCACTTATATGAGGAATCCAAAAACAAAAGTGAGAATAAACTCATGGAAAAAGAGATTAGACACGCTGTTACCAGAGGTGGAGGGTAAGGAGAGGCAAGACTGGAGGAAAGTGGTCAAAGGTATAATTTTCCAGTTATAAGATAAATAAGTACTAAGGATGTAATATACAACACTATGACTATAGTTAACACTGCTGTATGATATATGGGAGGTTGTTAAGAAAATAAATCCTAAAAGTTCTCAATACAGGAGAATTTCTTCTTCTTTTTCTTCTTTTCTTTATATTATAGCTAATGAATGATAAATATTAGGTGAACGTATCGTGATAATTATTTCACAATACATGTAAATCAAACCATCATGCTCTATACCTTAAACTTATACTGTATTATATGTAAATTACTTGTCAAAAAAACTGGAAAAACAAATTTTTGATAAACTAGACCATCAAATTAAAATGTTTGCTCACCTAACATATTTGTATTTTATAAAATATGTTTATTCAAATATAGATTATATTAAATACATTGTGAATAAATTATGAAGATATTATGTGTAATATTATATATGCTTGTACTTTATTATACTTTTCCCAAGTCACATACAAAGAGAAATACATACGTGAAAAAGTATTTGTATACAAAATATATTAAATAACTACAACTCAATCAACTGACTGTACGTCAGTAATAAACAGACAATCCAACAAAAAAAAGGCAAAAAGACTTGAGCAGACATTTCACAAAGAAAGATACGCAAATGGGCTATAGGCACATAATTAGTTATTAGGGAAATGCAGTATCACCACAGTGAGATATAACCATATACCCATTACGATGGTTAAACTTAAAAAAAATGCTGAACAATATTTTGACAAGGATGTAAGCCAATTGAAATCATACTTTGCAGGTGGAAATGCAAAGTTGAGAAGTCATTTTGGACAACAGCTTTGCAACATCTTATAAAAGTAAACATATACCTACACTGTGACCCAGCAATTACACTCTTAGCTATTTCCTCAAGAGAAATAAAAATGTCTTCACGAAAATACTTGGGCAAATATTTATAGAAGTTTATTCATAGTAGACAACAACTGGGAACAACTGAAATGCCTACCAACAAAAGAATAAATAAACAAATTGTGGTTTATCCATACAATGGAACACTACTCAGTCATCAAAGGAACTCCAAAGGAACTCCAGTGTGACAGACACACTGCAACTTGGATGCCCTTCAAAACACACCAGGCTGGGTGAAAGAAACCAGTTACAAAAAAAGTAAGTTCTGTATAATTCCATGTATATGAAGTTATACAATAGGCAAAAGTTATCTATGATAGAAAAAAAAAGTCACAACAGTGTTTGTGGTGGGATAAAAGTGATTGGATGGGGCACCAGGGGATTTCTGGGGTTTGGCAACTATCTCTACCTTGATCTGGTGTGAGTTACATAAGGGCTGTGTATCTGTCAAAACTCATCAGCTGTAACATGTAAAATCATTGTACTGTATACAAATTATACCAAAAAAAGGGATCTACTAGAAATTCAAATTAAAACCACAAAGAGCTACATCAAGAATAGCTAAAATTAATAAGACTCATGATAGCAAGTATTGGCAAGGATGTGGAGCACCTGGAATTCGCCTCTATTGCTGATGGGAATGCAAAGTGTTATAATGATTTTGGAAAACAGTTTGGCAGTTTCTTAGAAAGGCAAATATACACTCATCCTATGACCACACTTACATACGTCTCCAAAAGAAATGAAAACATACATCCACACCAAGACCTGTACATTGTTTATAGCAGCTGTATTCATAACAGGCATGCAAAACCCTAAATGTCCTTAAACTGGGGAATGGATAATTAAATTTGTTATATTCTTACTTTGGAATAATAATCAGCAGAAAAAAAAATGAGGAGCAAATGCTGATGTATGCAGCAAGATGGCTGAATCTCAAAAGCATTATACGAAGTAAAAGAAGCCAGTTTAAAAGTCTACCGGCAGCAAGATTCTGTGTCTCAGAGAGGCAGCTCTGTAGGGACAGAAAACACATCACTGGTGCCAGGGGCTCAGAGTGGTGACTAGAATTGACAACAGAAAGCAGCACAGGGAATATTTTGGAATGATATAAGTGTTCTATGTTTTGATTGTGTTCTACGTGGTTTATTTTTCAAAACGATGAATTCAAAAAGGATGAGTTTTAGAATATGCAAATTTTACCTCAATAAAGAAATAGTAAGGTGAGGCATCTGGTTGGCTCCATCGATTAAGTGTCTGCCTTTGGCTCATGTCATGAACCAGGGATCCCGGGATAAAGCCCTGCAACAGGCTCCCTGCTCAGTGCGGAATCTGCTTCTCCCTATGCCCCTCTCCCTGCTCATGCATCCTCTCTCTCTCTCAAATAAATAAAATCTTTAAATAATAATAATAAGGTAATAAATAATTCAATAAAATTTAAAAAGGGAAATAATTCCAATATCCAACATCAGTTTCACCTTTTGAAGTGGCAGCTATATACCAACACTGCTTGGGATGTTCAACTCTGGAAAGTTAAGGCACAAGGAGAAAGACGTGACAGGCTTAAAGCCATAGACAATGAGCATCAGATAAATCCTTTGGCCTCCGCCCTGGGCCAGCAAGGTCACTGTCTAACATTATATCCCACCTGATTCTACATTTCTGGAAAACTTCATGTAGCACTGTGTCCATGATGGATGGGTTACAGAATCCTTGTCTTCCAGAAACTTAATCGTAACACACTTTATAAGAACAGGATCACAAAATACACCTGTGTATCGGTTTTCATGCCTTAAATGGTGCCAAGAAGTTCTGTCCCATGTAAATAATGCATATTCTTTTAAGAAGCATTTTTAAGAGCAAACTAAATGGTAGATGATAACAAAAAGTAGGGTTTTATTAAAGCAAACGTAACTGCTTATAATTCTAAGGACAAGTTGTCTGGCAGCTCTTGCTGGTACATGTCAAATGAGAATGAAAACTTTTTTTCTTTCTCTTTTCTTTCCTTTTTCTTTTTCTTTTTCCTTTTTTACCTTCTAAGAACACTTCTTGAATCAAGACATAGTAGAAGGTAGGGAGAGATATTTGTAAGATTTCAATAAGAGAGGTTATATCAGATGGAATCTGGTGGAATATAAACAGGGAGGAATGTTTTATGCAGCAAAGAATAGCTGCAGTAGAAGCAGGGTGGTGAAGAAAAAACCTACAGATTTCAGTTAAGCTACATTATCTTACAGTCCTGAGCCTCCTGCTTTCTGGGCAGCATCGTGAGCCCAGGCCTGGGATAGCCTGAGCTGGAACCCAGACCCTCACCAGCTGTGTGACTTTGGGTAAGTTACCAATAAGCCAGGAGATTTGAATTTTCTTTATCTGGACTATAGGAAGAGAAATACCAAGTTAACTCATGGGGTTGTTTTGCAGATTTGAAAGATAATTATCTGAGATCTTTGTTACATAGTCTATGACACATAGAAAGCATTCAATAAATGTCATTGTTATTAATGCAAAGGGTAGGATTTAGAGTCAGAAGATACAAGTTCAAGTGTATAGTTTGTCTTGGACATTCCTGCTTCTAGCACTAGAGGTCGTATGTTCTGGGAAGCCCCAGTCCTCAGCAAACAGAAATACCTACACCCCAAGTTCTGGTCCTACTGTCGACTAACTGTGATCGGGGGCAAGTCTCTTGAATTTCTTATCTGTAAATGGGAATGGTAACAACAGATTTCTGTGATGATAAACTAAAACGATGCTTGAGAAGAAATCTTTGTAATTCAAAGGCTCAAGATATTGATTATTATCAATAGCACATTTGTCCCTGTCGTAGAGACCCACAGTTTTTTTTTTTTTTCCAGGTTTTGCTCATTTTATTTTTCTTTTCCAATTCCCTTCTACTTTCATGTCTGTTCTCTGTCCATGATCTCTTCGGCTCAGTCTCTTTTTTCAGTTATATTCTTCCTCTGACTCTCCAACTTACGTGCTAATAGAATGTTTAGAACACCAGTAGGACATTCTTTCTAGGGATGCCGTGTGCTGTCCTAGCAACTCCTCACTTACAGGATCACAGTGCTGGATGCATGGAGACTTGTGTGAGAGTGTGTGATGGAAAGTAAAGACTACGTTGAGAATGTACAAGCACTTCAACATTATTCACTTTCGAAAATCTCTTCTGGTTAGGAAATTGTATAGCTCTAGGACCCTCTGATGTCTTTTTGAAAATATTCCCATATGTGTTTTCAGCCCACGAATCCAAAGTGCCATCCAATATATATATATGCAAACTACAAATGCAAACCACCTATACGATTTTAAGATTTCTGGTAGTCAAATATGGCTAGTAGTCAAAATATTAGCATTCAACATACAATGAATATAAAACTATTCACGAAATAGTTGACTTTCTTAAATGCCATCTCTTGATACGCATGGCCCATTGTGACAAAAAGCCACTGGAGGAAATTCCTCATCCATCCAAAATCTGGGCACATGTAGGGTTTGCTTATATTTTTTCCTGAACAGCTGTGGGTATAAAGATTTAATGGACCACCTAGAATTTTCCTGCCACAGTTAATTACTCATAGGGACAGCTTATGACTTAATTAGAGTTCTCTAGCTTTCCTGCAAATAAAGACTATATTTAATGAGATGTTCACTTTAATTACTGAATCCTTTTTTCATAGTCAAATGTTTTCACTTTTTCCTTTTATTCTAACATTTCAAATATTTTATCTCTCATGAAAGATGTATATATGCAGAATAGAGTTTTGTGCTATCAACATACAATCACTATCAGTAGTTTAATATTATATATAATATCATACATTATATATTACAGATAATTACATATATAAAATTATATAATTATATGATAGTTATAATATAACAATATATTACTTAATAATCTATTTTTCACTCTTTCTTAGTCTGGTTTCTGACACTAGATTGTAGGCTAATTGTACAGAGTAATGCTCTGATTTGTTCTAAGAGTATGGGGTCACTTAGACTGTGTGGAAGTCATGTCATCAAAGAAAGTTTAAAAATCCATTTAGTGAGTATTCTGGTACATTCTTAGATGGTACCTAGGATTCTAAAGTAGTGATTGCAATTTTGGTTTGTAGGGCATGAGAACAGTGGATGTTGTGATGGGTCCTCTTTGGGGTTACGCTCCATATTCTGCCTAGTGAATTCATCTGTTGTCACAGTTTGACCGTATATATTTGACACTTGTGTCAATCTTAGATATCATCCTTAAATTTCAAACTTGTATTTCTAATGGCCTAATTGAATATCCTCACCTTTTCCCACAGACATTGCAAATATAAAATGTCACTTAGGGATCTGTGTTTCAAATGACAGGAACGTGCTCTAGTTTATGTAAGCAGTTGAGGATGCTACCTCAAGGATAACTGGTACAGTGATGGAGTGCTAGATTTGAACTATTCGACCTAGAACCACTCCCAAGATCGCACCTGCCCATTCACTGACAATCCCAAAGCTGCAAGTGTGGACCTTCAAATGCCACACCTTTTACTCTTGTCTCCACCAGCCCTGGGTTCCACATCCCACCCTATTACCAAGACCCTGTTGCCCAGACACCTTATTTTCCACAGCAATTCCAGAGAGCAGTCTTAAAAATCTACCTGGATACGATAAAAAATATATATAAAATAATATACATTGTTGTGAAATACACACAGAGAAGAGTATGTAAATATTTATGCACAATTTAAAAAAGGGACTAAAGCTCCCATGTACCCATTGTCAGCATGGGAAAAACAACATCACAGCACCACACTTTGGAGACCCTTTTGTTTCTTTCCCCAGTCACACCATTTACCCAGAGGAAATGCCCGTTCTGAAATGTATCACGCTCTTCCTCTTCTGCCTCATTAGACTGACCTGCTCGGTACCCCTAAAGAAATGTATTATTACATGCTGTTTTGTTTCAAATATTATGCAAATAGAAATGAATGGTCTGGATACTTGTTCCTCCTTCTTTCAAACTTATATTTTCACACTTTCTCTGTGTAGCTGTATATTATTCATTTTTACCATGGTAGGGTACTCTAATGCCACACTATATTTATCCATTCTGCTGCTGATAGACATTTGGGTTGCTTCAAGATTCTTGTGTTTTGTTTTTTTTACTATTAGCAATAATAGTCTTACGAACACTTCTACATACATACATGTAAAGGTTTCTTCAGATAAATATCTAGGGCTGAAATAGATAATGACTTAGTATTTTCAGATGTTGGACAAATTAACATCTCTGTGAACAGTTGACAGGCCTTCTTATTTCCCCACAATGCTTGATATGATCGGATTTTTAAATTTTTGCCAATTTGGTAAGTGTAAAATAGTATTTCTTAGGAACTTAATTTTGCATTTTATGGATGTCCAGTGAGATTGAGCATCTTCCCAAATGTTTATGAGCCATTTTCTGTGGCCTTTGCTGTGATATTCTTTTCTATTCTTTTCCCCATTTCTCCGGGGAGAATTAATGTCTTTTTTTTTTCATATTGAGTCTTTTTGCCCAAGAATGAGACACATATGTCTTTATTAAGGTAATAAAATCTTCCAAACTGTTTATTTAAGAAGTTTTATAAATTTTTGTATAAAATTCTTGTACATCTTTTGTAGGATTAGCTGTTAAGGATTTTATATCCTTCTACCAAACTTAAATGTAAACTAAATTAAAATTATGTTGTCTAACTGCTTTTTCCCAGGTGCATAGAAATGCAGTTGATTTTGTATATTCAATTTTTAACCAGCAAATTGTTAATACTCTCTTATTAACTGTAGTAATTCAGGAATTTCAGGTCTGAGTGTGGCTCAATGGCTTGTATTGGGCGGAACCCTCCTTCTGGTAAGAACTATAAAAGCTAAATAAATGTAAACGGTTGCCTGAAGGCACAGCACAGCAACCAAAGCTAGCAGAAACTGGAAGAACGATCTGTGAAGGAAAGGTGACCTTAAAATTTCTTTGGGGTGCCAGAAAAGAGGGTATAAATGGAAAGGCATGTTTTACTGGCTTAAGGAATCAGAGGTCAAAGTTGAGGACTCCAAGAAGAGCTGGGGAAAGAACCCTAAAAGCTCTACACAAATTCCTCTTAAATTGTTGACTGACTCCTAAATCGTACGTGTGCAGGAACCGCATCCAAGAATCCCACAGAAAGCAGCAGAAAGCCCTAGGCAGGAGGCCAACCTAAAACTGAGCAGAGATTTTTCGCACAGATCTCCTGGTGCCGAGAGACGGGTGTTTGCAGTTCCCCTTGCACGTGGCTTATTCCAGTTAATTTCCTCTTATCCTACCAAGCCATTCCAGAGCTTTTCACAAGCCAGGAGGAATAGGTGGGGCCAGGCAATTAAAATCCATTTAACTGCAGGGTCATAGGGAAGCTCTATTTTTAATTTCTTAAGGAATCTCCACACACTATTCTCCAAAGTGGCTGCACCAACTTGCATTCCCACCAACAGTGTAAGAGGGTTCCCCTTTCTCCACATCCTCTCCAACACACGTTGTTTACTGTCTCGTTAATTCTGGCCATTCTAACTGGTGTAAGGTGGTATCTCAATGTGGTTTTGATTTGAATCTCCCTGATGGCTAAGGATGGGAGGGGGAGATGAACCATGAGAGACTATGGACTCTGAAAAACAATCTGAGGGTTTTGAAGGGGCGGAAGGTGGGAAGTTGGGTGAGCCTGGTGATGTAGGTATTATGGAGGGCACGTATTCCATGGAGCACTGGGTGTGGTGCATAAACAATGAATTCTGGTACACTGAAAAAAAAATTTTTTAAAGTTAAAAAAAATCTATTTGACTGGTTCAGCTGGGCTACCAATGAACTATGGAAGCCAAAAATGCACATGGACTCAAGTGAAATCTCATTAACTGCATTTCCAAACTGACATCCCAGGTAAAGCCCAGTGGATTGGAAAAAAAAAAAAAAAAAAGGTCTTATTAAAATCTAAGTCAAAATAAGAAATGTAAGCTTTCATGTTATTGAAAATACGTGTGTGACTCATTATGGAAAGACACTGTATAAAGTATGTTCATACCATTGATTCTCATACCTGCCTGCAGGGAAGATTATGCATCATTGAGGACTTCGACTGTTTCCTATTTGAAGTTGGAGAATACACTTCAACAAAAATAGCAAGATGGGAAAGACGTTTGGAACCTCTTCTTACAGGGTTTTATATATCATGTCTGTGCTCAGCAGATGTGACTGGGTTTGCAGGAGCTGTGAGTGCTGGTGGGAGTGGGGTGGATGGATATCCAGAGGATTGAGGCCTGGACCAACTATGTGACAGCTAATTATCAAACATTAGACAAAAATCAGAACTTGGGCATTCTCCAACTTTGTGAAACTGGAGCCAGTAGATCTGTATGTAGTCCAATGGGTAGGCCTTTTGGTTATAATTTTGCAGAAAATTTTGCAAAATTGTTTAATAAACTCAAAGACCCCATAAAAAAAATTTCTGGCTTTCCCCCTTACCATTCTATGCAAGAAGTTCTCTAAAATGCTATTTGTTACAAGCATTTTACTGGCCCATCCCAGGCCTTATCCATACAACCTTCGTAAATATCCTCTGAGTCTCCACCATAGGCCTGCTCTGCCAGATACCCTAACTCCTGTCATTCTGGGCACACTTCCTCAACAGTTCACTTCCCAGCAGTCAGAGAAGGAGGGCTGCACTGTTGGAAAAACGCTATCCAATTGAGAAAACAGCATCAAAGAATTCTGGATGTATGGAATTCTTCTTTATAATTTGAACAAAGAAGAGGAAAATTACAGGGCCACAGAAGTACAGAGAAGGAGGCTTGCCTTCTGTCCTTGTTCTGTCACTCCCTCGAACAATCCAGCAAAACGATGCCTGCTAACACCGCTCCAAACAGTGACCGGCATGCATTCCAGCTGCTCACCACACAATCAGTCCTTTCTGTCCACAAAAAGGCCTGGGATTCATGCTGGCTTTTGCATATTGCATTTAGCATCATATTGGCCCACTCCCTACGCCCTTGCACCCACACAGAGAAAGAAAGGGAAACATGGTAAGACTGGGCTGGGCTCTCAGACTGTTATCAAGGCATTCAGGATCAAGGCTTCCAAGCTGTTTGGCCATGTTCAATCTCAACTTTGGTGACATTTACACATCTCCAGCATTTTTATAAACAAGAATAATCCAAAAACAAATAAGAAAGGATTATGATTTCTCTGAAAGAGAGGAAGCAATGTAATGATTATAGTGAAAGGAAACAGTGTGTAATGTTTTAAGGGTTTAGCCACAACTAAATTAAGAGATTACGGAATCTGGTTGGTCTTTCTTTTTCCTTACTCCCTTCTGCTCAACTTACAACTATGCAAAAGCAAAATATTTATTGCCCAAGGCCTGTAAATATACACAGATAAACATGGGTGCATGTATCTTATAATACACTGGAGAAAGATCAGTTTAAGAAATAGGATTATTTTACCAGGGGGGAAAAATCCAGATTTACTAAATACTAAATGGAACATTTTGGAAAAACCTCTCAAATGTGTTAGTTGTACTTTGGTCAATTTTTCATTTAATTCTTACACTTTAACTTTCAGGACTGGCTACATAATTTGCAGATCTTAGTACAAAATGAAAACACAATGCAACTGCATGGGTCATATGCACAGGATCCAGCCCTAAACATGACTTTCAGGAAGGTAAAAGTTCTGTAATCCTATTTACAAAGGAAAAAGAAATTGTGCAAATACAGAAGGTAAATGAACTCTGTGAGGTTCATGAATAGCAATAGGTAGTATCTTGTGTTACTCATGCAGGATAGATAGGAACAGCCAATCTCTGATCTTAAGTATACACAGATCTCTTCTGAGATCCCCATATATTCCAGGAAGGATGGAGAAAGTTTGTTTCTTTTTTTTTTTTTTTAAGATTTTATTTATTTGACAGACAGAGATCACAAGTAGGCAGAAAGGCAGGCAGAGAGAGAGGAGGAAGCAGGCTCCCTCCTGAGCAGAGAGCCCGATGCGGGGCTCAATCCCAGGACCCTGAGATCATGACCTGAGCCGAAGGCAGAGGCTTAACATACTGCGCCACTCAGGTGCCCCAGGATGGAGAAGTTTAAAAAAATGTATTAGAGTTGTGCTGATCCTATGATTAAAAGTGTCCCCACACATGTCACAGTTAACTTTACATCATAGTATTTCATGCACTATTATAATACAGCTAATTTCATATTATCAGAAGACTATGTAGTACATGGTTGGACCGACAGTTTATTGAAACATTTTGGGGTGAAAGTTAGTTAGAAATTCTATTTCTTAGAATGTCTGTATAAACATGGAGGAGGTAGGGACTGAGGTGACCTGCTGTCTGTAAGTGTTTCTGGGTTTTGAAGAGCTTGTGCTGGCCTGGAAGGTGCTAAAATTTGCAAGAGTAAGGACATAAGTGACGTGGAATATGTGTTAGGAGACAAGTTTGCTGGGGGATCCCTATTCTCAATATGTATAATCAAGCCGAGACACCAACAAGTGGACAGCTGTCACCAGGCTAATGGATGGTGCCCTGGGGTCTTGAGAGCATTTGTTTCCATTTCCAGGTGGAGATATTTACTTATTCTGACTCACCACAAGATCAGGTGCTTGCTCCACTTTGCAATAATTTGGTCTTCGGCAAAGCAAATATTCTGGCCTTAAAAGCCTTGGAAAAGTCCAGTTTAAACATACAATTTCTTGCCCATTCCCTGTGGTATTTAAATATAAATAAGACATTTGGTGTGATGTGAACAAACTCTGAAAGGAGAACAATCTAAACCCCAACCGCTTCTTACTTAATTGGTAATATTTATGAGGAAAAGTGTTCAAGTCAAAAAAGAAGGGAATAATAAAATAACTAAGCTTATATTACATTTTGATTTTGAAAGACTTAAAGTACTTCCTTAATATTTCTCAGATGTTTCTCCTTTTAATATTTATAAAATGGTCCTTCTAGGACATATCATATACAGGATACCAATTTTCCTTTCTGCACATACTCATGAAAAAATACAATTTCACTCAAAAATTTCTATTGGTACCTCTAAAAATACCAGAGCTTATATATGAAACATGGAATTCACTTATAATTGCTTTACTAAGAAATTTAATGTTTTGATGCTGGCTTAGGTCAAATACATACTATTAATTAAAAATTACATTCCAATTTGTCCATGGACTACTTCCAGATTTAGACTTGAACATAATCCTCCCAATATTGTTTGGGCCATGCAGACCACATTAGAGTATAGAAAAAGAAAAGTTCCAAAATCTAGAAATTCCCTTTGATATTATCATTTCTAAAGTAACTCTAAGACTTTCCCAAATACTGGGGCACCTGTACATGTCCCCTGTTCTAGCTAAGACAATACTCATGCTCATGGAGGCAGCACGTGGTAGTGAAGCAAATGCCAGTGGTAGAAACACACAGAATTGGTTTAAAATTCAAGCTTTAACCAGCTGTGTAATTTTTGGCAAGTGACAACCTTCTTACAACTCAGTTTCTTCATCAATACAACAGCTTTGTTCATAGAGTTTTCCCATAGATTATATAGATGTGGATTGTCTAGCATACTTTCTGACTGATACAATGTAGGTGCAGAAAATCTGAATTTCCTCCCCATCTATTCATTCTGGTGTTTTTTTGTTTTGTTTTGTTTTGGTTTTTTGCCATTATTCCACGTTATCTAGTAACTAACCATACTCAGAACCTTAAATAATTAGGTACCATTCAATGTTTTTTGAGTAGAAAAATAAATTATTGTCTGGATAGCATAGTGGTTAGATTTTGAAGCCAGACTATATGATTTGGGGATCCTAATGCTACTGGCTCAGCTGTGTGGCTTTGGGTAAATTACCCAGCTTCTCTGATCCTCAGTTTCTTAATTCATAAAATCAGAAGAATAACAATACCAGTCCTTTTAAGTTTGCCGTAAGGATTGAGCCAAGCTGTACCTAACACATATCAAGAGTTGCGTGTCTGTTAATACTCTTTGTCTTATAGACGTATTTATTTAAAGTAGAATATAATTACTAGAGCTATTTGATTTTATTGCATAAAGTTGAGCTAAAGACAAAACACAAATTATATTTTTTTGTCAGGAAAGTCCTTTAAAATACTTCCAAGGGTTAAGCCATGAACCCCAGATATGTAACAGTAATAGCAGGACTGGAGATTAAATCCACGGTCAAAATAAGAATAACTAGGTATGTTTTTCCAGTTGTTCATCTGATGATCATTTATCAGCCCATGGCAAGAGGAATATTGCTTAGAGTGTTTGAGAATCTCAAACATGCTGTGTTTCACATAACTATGTCCCGTTTTAGTTGATGTGTAAAAAGGAGATCTTGCTTTATTTTCCACATTATTTCTATTGCTGACTCAGGGCACAAAGAAGAACAAATTGTGTAATTTGAGTTGAGAGAAATCATTTTTGCAGTTGTTCTTTAAAAAAAGAAAAAAAACCCTCACATAATGAGCCAAAACTTGCCTAGAGATCTGTGTGCTCTGCTTCCATTGACGTCACTTGGAAGTTGTGTGGGCAGAAATTGGCTGACTTCCTCCAGCATGTCTTTTGAAAACTGAACATACTGAAAAAAATGCACCCTTTTAATCTCAGACTACAGTAGGGGTAGAAGCATCATAAGCAATTTTCCTGTTTACTGCTAAACAAACACCTATAGAGCTCTGAGAGTCACATTCACAGAGTTAACCTTGTTAGTGTCCAGGAACGGGAACAGTGAGTGTCCCCTTGATCTGAAAAAGGAATTGTAGGATATTATAGCCAAAGTGTCCTTAGAGATGATCTTGTTCAGTTCCTCCATTTTTAAGAAATGGAAACTGAAACTCAGATTCAGAAATGTTCCCAAGGCTAGACAAGGTTCCAAGACAGGATTAGAATTAAGCATTCTGCTTTTTAGTTCCTGCACAGTTCAGGACAATTCTAAGTATAATAATCAATATTTCTCCACACTAATCTCTTCTTATATAAAGCCCGAACACTGAGGTAATTGTTTTTGAAAACTAAGGGTTTTGTGTACTGTAGAAGTTACCAATTACTGAGTTACAATAAACTAAGCATGGTCTGTTGGAATTGGCTAAGCATGGAGATAATTGGAGGCTCATAAAAGGCTGCTGGACACTGTTGCTGCCTGGTGTGCTTCTGGGTATCAATATGGAGCTTGAGCCTTCCATCCAGGCCTTCTCAGCAACATGAACCCTATGGTGCATAGTTTGGGGAGGTCACTCCTTGGAGACAAGAAGAAGAGAGCAGCTCCAACCCCACTTCACCTCCCACTCTTTTCAAGTTTATTTTTTCAATAATCATTCATCCATTCATTGAAAAATATGTATTGTATATCTACTAAGAGCCAGACTGCAAAATTCCAGTTATTGAAAACATTTTCAAATCCAAACTTTAAGGAATCACTTAATAAAGATAGATAATTACTATTTCTCCCACCTAATAAAAGATCCCACATAAGCTAATCAGTTTCTCTGAAATCATTCATCTCACATACCTAAGAACATATATAGCTTTCTTTTGCTTCTGAGTATGGCTTATTACATATTATTTAAATAGACTTATAAATTTGAATCCACAGAAGCTCTGTATGAATGTAGAGTTTTCCCATTTCTGCTTTGATTTATTCTGCATCTTCCTAAAAAGCAGCATTCTTCATTGACAGTGGGTGATCTTATCTATGCTATATGACTTGAATACACTAGCAGTTGTTGCCACTTTGGTTCCTTTGATAAATGTCTGTGATGGTCAGATTCCTGGAAGTCCTATAAGTGAGTCCAAGATATTTTCCCCACCATAGTTATTGCTGCTGCATGGGCTATGGCATCCAAAAATTATTGGGAAAAGGGTTGGTAAGACTTTTAGAAGGGCCAAGGGCATTCAGATTCATGGTGGCAAAGAATCAGATACTGAGAATAAAAGATTTGCCATACAAACTGCAGGTGAATGCTGTCTAGACACCTAAAATGGAGCTAAGAGAATATGTCACCATTATCAACACTGAAATAACTTTGAGAAGGTCCAAAGTCAATCAGACATTTAACAACTGGAAATTCTGAGTATGGAAGGCTAATCTATATATGAGGGTTTTGAAAAAAAAAATACAGAATAAGGATATCATCCTGAAGTTACATAGGAAAAGATAATGTAACAATTAAAAGAAAATATTTAAGAATTTGACTCCTGAAACAGGCAGCAAGTAGATATGTCTTCCACGAAACTTGAGCAGAAAGACATGGGGAGACAGAAAAGACAAAACAAAAACAAAAACAAAAAAAAAACAACCAACCAAACAAACAAAAAACCAAAGACAACAAGGCAAATTAAAGATAACTGGGTGAAATAGGATAGAATTGAAAGGAAATTATAAGTGAATTAGAAATACCTGAGTTCTCATTGGAAAGAAATAAAATCAGAATTAACACCATAAGAAATTGAATCAGAGAAAAATCATAGGAAACTCTGGGAAGATAGATGGAAAAAAGAAGGAAAATATGGTAGCTCTGGAGGACAACATGTAAAAATTCCAACCCAAAGTTTACTGATATTCCTAAGGAAGAAATAAAAGGAAGCAACAATCAAGGCATAACTAAAGAAATATTTCTGTGCTAGAAAGATCCATATACTCAGATTGAACATTCTCACTATGACCTAAGAAATTAAATTAAAAAAAAAATAAGAGAAGTGTTTACACTAACAAACTAGATAGCAGAGGTTCTCCTCTATTAAAAGACTGAGCAATTAAAAATAATAATAACTAGGTGGCCTGGGGGAAAAGTTAGCTACAAAGGAATAATCCTTAGGCTAACTTTAGATGACTTGCTGACAACATTAAATTTTCAAATCTAGGAAAACAGCTAGAATTGGAGCTTTAAAAGGTTATTAAAAATAGAACATTAATTTCCAGAAGTCAGGTAAAGAAATAACTAAAGTTCTGAGATTAAAAATGATGTAAACAAAAAATCATAGACCGAAACAGTTATCATCTACAGACATAAATGAAAACAACAGAAAAATTTTGTCATATGTATAAGAGTATATAAAATATACTACCCACGAATATTTTTTCAAAGATTTGAAGAGGGAGGAATTAAAGGACAAAATTAAAAGTCCAAAAATGAATAGTTGTATTCTTGTTCTTATTTCGTAACTATGAATTTTTATTCATAATATAGAGAGAGCTCTTATTGGATCGATACAAAAAATACTAATATCCCAATGGAAAATTAGCAAGGAATATAAACAAGAAATATGGACAAAGAGATACACATTTTTTTTTAAGGATTTTATTTATTTGACAGACAGAGATCACAAGTAGGCAGAGAGAGGAGGAAGCAGGCTCCATGCTGAGCAGAGAGCCCGAAGTGGGGCTCAATTCCAGGACCCTGAGATCTTGATCTGAGCCAAAGGCAGAGGCTTTAAACCACTGAGCCACCCAGGTGCCCCTAGATACACATTTTTAATAAGACATTTTTGAATATGTTTACTCAAATGAGTAACCAAAGAAAAATTAATAAAAACAAAAACATTAAATATCAGTTTTAACTTAATCAGCTGGAAGATTTTATTTATATAAGTATGTGTGTATTTATATATGTATGTGTGTGTATGTTTTATTTATATGTGTGTGTATATGTACACACGTATATATGTATGTATGTGTATATATATATACCCACACATATATAAATATGTACACACACACACACACACACACAAAATGTCATGCTGTGAAGGATACAAGGTAATCAGCATTCTTATTTACTACTTGTGAGATATAAACTATAGAATTCTCTTGAAGCATGATTTAACAGCATGTATAAAAATCTGCAAAGAACTTCTTAAAATCAACATGCACAAAACAGATAATCATGTCAAAAAATGGGCAGAAGACATGAACAGACACTTCTCCAATGAAGACATACAAATGGCTATCGGACACATGAAAAAATGTTCATCATCACTAGCCATCAGGGAGATTCAAATTAAAACCACATTGAGATACCACTTTACACCAGTTAGAATGGCCAAATTTAGCAAGACAGGAAACAACGTGTGTTGGAGAGGATGTGGAGAAAGGGGAACACTCTTACACTGTTGGTGGGAATGCAAGTTGGTGCAGCCACTTTGGAGAACAGTGTGGAGATTCCTCAAGAAATTAAAAATAGAGCTTCCCTATGACCCTGCAATTGCACTACTGGGTATTTACCTCAAAGATAGAGATGTAGTGAAAAGAAGGACCATCTGTACCCCAATGTTTATAGCAGCAATGGCCACGGTCGCCAAACTATGGAAAGAACCAAGATGCCCTTCAACGGACGAATGGATAAGAAAGATGTGGTCCATATACACTATGGAGTATTATGCCTCCTTCAGAAAGGATGAATATCCAACTTTTGTATCAACATGGACGGGACTGGAAGAGATTACACTGAGTGAAATAAGTCAAGCAGAGAGAGTCAATTATCATATGGTTTCACTTATTTGTGGAGCATAACAAATAACATGGAGAACATAGGGAGATGGAGAGGAGAAGGGAGTTGAGGGAAATTGGAAGGGGAGGTGAACCATGAGAGACTATGGACTCTGAAAAACAATCTGAGGGTTTTGATGGGGTGGGGGTGGGAGATCGGGGGAGCCAGGTGGTGGGTATTATAGAGGGCACGTATTGTATGGAGCACTGGGTGTGGTGCATAAACAATGAATTCTGTTACACTGAAAAGAAAAAAAAAATCTCAATTAAAAAAAAAATTGAAAAATGTTTAAAACATTTGTTACCAGAAAAAAAAAATTTTGTCACCAGAATTTTACTTCTAGGATTTTTTACCCGGGAAATAATAATATGTTCCTAAGTGTATCTGTAACAATATTAATCCTTGGGTTCTTTATAATGGAAAGAATCTAAATGTCCAATGGCAGGAGATTAAATAAATTTTGTACACAAAATTCTGGCCATGCTAAGTGAGGTTCTGAAGCAATTTTTAGTCAAAATATATGGTTAAGTTTTATTTTTTTTTAGAAAAAGTGTGACCTTAATTTTGTGAAAAAGCTATTTTCTTATCAAAATGGCTAAAATTATCTGTTTTTATAGATGGTAGAATTACTGGAGTTATTAATTGCATGCTAGGTTTTGAGTATGCAACATATTTTACAATAATTTCTATGTATTCTACAGTAATATATGTTGCATTTTTTAGGATCATGAAAATAACATTTTAAATAAAATATCACTGGGACATGATTATTGATCACCATTATCTTATATTTTTATCTCACATGTTTTCTGACATTTTTACTTTATAAGCAGAAAAATCAAGTTTGTGGGTTTTTTCCCCCAAAGAGTTCGGTTAGGGGGACCAAATTTATGCTTATTAATTCATCAAATAATTATTGAAGTATGTTATAAATTTCTTCTGGAGTTTATATGATATTTATTGGCAGTCAGTGAAATCTACAATCTGCAACTGGTGTGAGTTGCTTATCTAATACTTATTGCTTTTTTCTTCCTTGCAGGTAGAATGCCAGTTTTGATCTGGGTAGCAATGTGTCCTGCCACAGTAGGATATATCTTTTAAAAACTTTCTTCCAGCTCTAAGTGACCATTTGACATGCTCTGATCAATAAAACTTAATAAGGAGTCTGTAAAGGCTCTTGTTTTTCTTGCTATAAGCAGCAGACATGGTTTGTTGTCTCCCTCCTTTCTTTATGCCTTAAACCTGATGTGATGTCTGGAACAGCAGCAACAATCTTGCAGCCATAGTAGGTGAGAAACCTGAGGAAAAGACAGAGGCTTGCAGAGATGGTGACCTTGACATAATCCAGCTATTGAATCAAAGATGGCTGCCTCTTTAGACCTACTCAAAAAGAATAACCCTATAGGTAAGCCAGGTTTTCTATTATTTGTAGCCAAATAATACTGATAATCCATGGTACTGAACGCTTTCTGATTTTTAGCTGTCAGGAAACATGGCTAAATTAAGTGCCCAAATTGAAGTAGATCATTCAATTATCAGTTTTTCTCTTCCCTTTATTTTGTTTCAGTTCAACATTCATTCCTAATTGCCTGGCTTTATTTTGTTTAATTTTGTTAGAATCTCAAATTATTTAACAAGCTGGCAAAATTCACATACAAAATATATATGTACTTTTCTCTGTTGCCATCTGTCCTCACTGTCTTTCACTTCGTGTATTTACCTTCGTGGGTGTATTCAACACTGACATGAACAGGGTCATTCATTCTGTTGCCTTCAGCAGGCAAGGGGCTTTGAAGGAGAACACTAATAAAAATAGAAGACACCATCCCTAATCTTACAAAACATGAAATCAAGTTGAGAAGATTAAAACACACACTTTTGTACTCTGTCTGTCTCTCTCACACACACACCCCACAATGGGAAAGCAATTCTGAAGTTTCAAAATGGGTTTCATTCAATTAACATTCTCAGAGTTTCTGCTTGTGCCAGGCACCACCCTGGCTTTTCTTGATGTGAAGGTAAAAAAAAAAAAAAAAAAAAAAATGTATTTGTTATCTCACGAGACTGTGTAGGTGAAACATACCCAAAAGTGATCACTGTGACAGCTCGCTATTGCAAGTGCTCTGACGGGGACGGATGTAGGCTGCGGTGTGTCTGAGGGAGGTACCTGGGAGTCCTTCTTGAGGGAACCCACATCTAGAAAGAAAAGGGGTGCTAAGCTAAATTGGAGAGCAGTATTTCAAGCAGAGGAAAGAGCATGCATACACATTGAGGAGGAGGAGAGGGGGTGGATTACAAGTATTTAACTATTGCTGTAGCATTAAGTGGAATGAAAAGAGGGTCAGAAAGGAGCTAGAATGTAGACAAGCAGCAGGACTGTGCTTTGGGAAGCAAGCTGAGGAACTGTTGAATGGTATGAGGTCTAGAGCAATGAGCATGGATTTTGGAGCCAGACTTATTTGGTTTGATTCTCATGTGTATCACCATTTTTGCACTCCTGAGCAAACTCTTTTATCTTTTCATGTCTGTTTTCCCTCATCCATAAAATGAGGATACCTATATACACCTTACAGTAGCACCGATCATAGTAGATATATTGCAAGGATTATAGTAGATATATGTAAATCATCTAACACATTACCAGGCTTATAGGAAATAACATAAAATGTAGCAAAGACCATAACAGAAGGTTTCAAAGCAGAAAATTGACTTGGCCAGATAGGAACAGGTGCATAATAAGAGCTTAGGGCTGTAGATGTCACAAGGTCATCTTAGAAGTTGGTTGGACCAATCTTTCAGAGCAGTGTCTTGACATAGTTCTCTTGAGTCCCCAGGTCAGCTTTTCTGTCAGTGACCTAAAGCATTGGGTCCACCTGTTTAGGTATGAATAGGTTCATCTGAAGCAAGACTCACCCACAGTGTTTAGCTCTACCTCCAGTCCAAATCACCCCTTTACTCTAGTTCTTCACTAGACTGTGAATTCATCAATGCTAGGAGAATGAATTGTCCTCTCCCAACTTTCTCAAATATCCATCACTTGGCATATTCTAGGCCTACCCCCCCAAAATTTGTTCAACAGCTAAACTTCTTGTAAGTGGCACCAACTTTCGTAGCTAGTCACAAAGAATCATATCAGATAAAGAGGAAGATGTTTGGGAAAGGGTGAGACATTCTCAAGATATCTATTTCACAGGAAATGAGGGGATTGGTACAATGGAAGAAAAGGGACACTTGGGACAGATTCAGTAGACCTTGGGATGAGACACAGAAGACAATGGAGCAAGTACTAGTTGAAGGAGACATATGAAATGCAAGGCTATGTCTTCTCTGCCAAAATCCCCTTCACATTCTTTTTGCTTATTACCTTTTTCCCTTACCCCTCCCTCCAAGAACACTAACACTAATGGCTTAGCAAGCCCTGTCAGTATGCAACAGAAGCTTTTATTTACAAGTAGAAAGTTCTAATGCTTTAAGTGTTTTCATGAGGCCTTATTTCCATTCCAGGCTACAATGAATGTACTTTTTAGCCAATATTCCCAAAGTGTTCTTGCTTTACATGCTGGAGCCTATAACCACAGTTAACTCTAATCTTTGTTAAAACTTTTACAGGCAGACCAGCACTGAATTCTAGGTCCATTGGATAAAGGACTTCTTTCTGAGTCAACAATAGACATAACTAGTGTAACTGAATTATCCATGGGGCCAGCAACATTGGCAGCAATAAGAGAGAGGTGTTAGGATATCAGATCTCTTTCTAGTCTTTAAGTGGGTTTTTCCCTTCCTGATGCAGGTTATCATGGCACCTCACGTTTGGCAGCAACTTTATCTGGTGTGTTAGAAGTAAACCCGTTTACCAGGGCTTGATTAAACAGCATTGATTTTGGACATACAGTCTTTAGCTTTTACTGCTCATTATCATTACTAATGGATTTCTAGTCATTTGACGGTTTTCTTCTGGATGATATAAAGTTCTTTATTGCATGTGTGCCCTTTGGATATTGAGGGACAAACTTCATATTATTGTCAATTCAGAGCCTAAATCTCAAAAAAGATTTATTTAGTTGCTTTATTTTTATTCCATCACATGACTGCCATCATTGACCAATGATTCGACTGCCTATATACATATACATATATATGAACCAATGAATGAGTTCATTTTGGTCAATGAACTCACTGAAATATATATATATATATATAAAAGAACTCTCACTGAGAGAGTGAGAGTTATATACATATATATTTATATATATATTTAAAAATATATATATATATTTCAGTGAGAGTTCTTTTATAGGTTTTTAGTGTAGTCCCATCTTAAATAGAAAGGCATAAAGTCAAATGATCCAATATTTAAAATTGAACTACAATTCTTTTTTTGGGAAAAATTTCTTTTTAAAAAACCTCTAAAATTATAATTTTTAGTTTTGCTAGCTAGATTGAAATTTTATTCACAGAGTAGGAATTATGATTGAATCTGCCTGGATAAATATGTTCTCGTATTTAGCAGGACCCATCTTATATTGATATGTCCAAATATTTCATTTTTAATTTAAATGACGTGTTCCAAGATTTATTGTATGTTTCAGCCTATCTGAGTGGAAAGTTGAATGCCTGCCACACAACTCCTTTGGACAGGTCAATTGTGCAGAGCTCACTGGAATTGTGCAATTTTGGTAAGTGCATTTTGGGTGGGAACGTGGAAGGCTTTTGTCCTTGGGATGTTCTCTCTCCTCTTGTGGCCATTTGCCTCAGATTTCTCTCTTGAAACAGACTCTCTTGTTTCCTTGGAGCCCTTACCTCAAGTCATCTTTTAAGGAAAGTGGGAATAGGTTACAATTCCTTCTATTGTGGCTTTGCTAGACCTTAAAGTGTTTGATTTCCCAACCATTTGGAATTTTCCATATTTAAACTAATTTGAAGCCAAGAGTTAAGGTATTTTTCACAAAATATGTATGTGTGTGTGTGTGTGTGTGTGTGTTCTATTCACTCTATAGTTCATACTGTTTTAATAACAGCATAAATTAATGGTGTAAATTTAAAAAAATACTTGATATAGAATTGTATGATAAACTGGTGACTACCTTAAAATATTTAACAATAAACATCCCAAAACTATTTGGTGTAGAGATAATGCATATAGGTGTGGTCAATATTTTAACTCAAACATTTAAAAATATCAAAATAGTTTAAAAATAAAACTTTATGTGATCAGTTTTGCTATTGGTATTTTAATAGTTTTCATAATTGGCATCATTTTTTTTAAAAAAGATTTATTTATTTGAGAGAGAGAGAGAGATTATGACTGGGGGGGTGGGCAGAGGGAGAGAATCTTCAAGCTCTGCGCTTGATCCCATGACCCATGAGATCATGTCCTGTGTGGAAATCAAGAGTTGGATGTTCAACCGACTGAGCCACCCAGTCACCCCCATGACTGACATCATCTTAATGGTTCCTTCAATTAATTTTTGGAAGTAGGCAGAATATAAATTATGCATGAATATATAAATGGATCAGGTTTTTAACTAGAATAAATGACTTTAGTGACAGCTTAAAAGATCTACTTTAAATCATCTTATAACATCTATTTTTAAAAGACTTCAACATTTGAAGTTAAATGCTCTCTTTTTGCTTTAATTTCAATGGTATAATTATTCTTGGGATTATGAA
Source organism: Mustela lutreola (assembly GCF_030435805.1). NCBI lineage: Eukaryota > Metazoa > Chordata > Mammalia > Carnivora > Mustelidae > Mustela > Mustela lutreola. Next base: position 65,891,985 of record NC_081295.1, read on the forward strand.
GATATTGCCATTATTAATTTCTGGATAACAGATGATCAATTCAAAGAGTCTACAATGGTGTGTTTGCTATGTGCTTGTCATGGCAGGAGACACAGGATGAGTAAGAATAAGTCTTGCCCCTACAGGTGTTTACTAGTTGGTAAAGTGTCTAAAAGAAGACAGAGGAAGGTAAGTGCATACGGAAGCTACAAAATCCATACATATGGGTTCAAAGAGAGGCAAGATCACAGTAAAAGGGGAACAGAGAAAAGTTTGTAAAACATACATTAAATAGTGAAGTTGGAAACAAAGCACATATTTCACCTATACATTTTCAGCTTGGTCTATTACAAATATACTGTACCCAGAAAATGAGCATCTTTAATGAAGATACTGAGAAATATTCAGCTTGTTATAATTCATATGAATGTGACTAGCTGAACATTTTTTTCCCTTTATTTTTATTTTATTTTTTTTTAAAGAGAGAGTGAGTAAGTGTGGGGGAGTGGCAGATAGAGAGGACAGAGAGAATCTGAAGCAAGCTCCAGACCCAGCATGGAACCTGATGGGGGGCTCAATCTCATGACTGTGAGATCAGGATCTGAGCCGAAATCAAGAGTCTGACGCTTAACTGACTGAGTCACTCAAGCGCCCCTAGCTGAACATTTCAAATCATATCTTCTACATATAAATTTCAATGATGGCCTTTAATAACAATCCACAATTGATGCCAATCAATTTTATCATTCCTAGTTATTTTCATATATCAGCGAATTGAATCACATGGAAGAAGTGGGCTATTATAACATATATTCCCTTATGTGATATTATTTCTGTATTGATTGCAGTAATTAATCAATAACTGCTTTTATTTCTTTTCATTATATCACTAGAACATGTAAGTATCTCCTCAAAATAAAATTAGGGTTATAAGACCTTAGAAATGAATAGTCCAAATAGTCTTTTTTTTTTTTTTTTTTAAAGATTTTATTTATTTATTTGACAGAGAGAAATCACAAGTAGGCAGAGAGGCAGGCAGAGAGTGAGAGAGGAGGAAGCAGGTTCCCTGCTGAGCAGAGAGCCCGATGCGGGACTCGATCCCAGGACCCTGAGATCATGACCTGAGCCGAAGGCAGCGGCTTAACCACTGAGCCACCCAGGCGCCCCCAAATAGTCTTTTGATACATCAGTTATAAAAATAAGTGTTATGCTAGTCCATGAGATAAGATCCATTAGTAATGCCATTTGGGAAAGATACTTGAAGTAATAGTATCAACTGTATTTGCTTATTTTGTTACTTCAGATTAGTTATTTGATTCCCAATTTTCTGAAAGCACGTACAATTAAGCTGTTCTCACCAAATCTGGTATAAATCAAGGATGTATTTTAGAGAAGCCCAAAAAGAGAACATGAATGAATATAAAGTAATGAGACTGATTTCTACAATTACCACTCAAAAGCCCCTTAAAATAATTTCTGTTTAACCTTCAAAACTCAATGTGTTCATTCAACAAACATTTGAGAACCCACTATGACATTAATAACAAAAGAAAAGAGAAAACTCAATTCAAGTCCATACATATAGAGTGAAATTCCTTATAGTCATCTTTTGAATTGAAATATAGTTGATATACAACGTATTTTTAGGTACACAACATAGTGACTATGTACTGATTACCTAGTATGCATTGCAAAATGATCACTATAATAATTCTAGTTGCTATCTGTAGCCATACAAAGATACAATTTATTTGTTGTATGACAACTTTTGAGATTGACTTTCTTAGTAACTTTCACATGTGTAATATGATATTCTTGACTATAGTTACTATGATGTTTATTACACCCTCATGATTTGTTTATTTTATAACTGGCAGTTTGTACCTCTTGATCCACTTTGCCCACTTCATCTACCCTTCCCACCCCCCCAACTCCCCTCTGATAACCACCAATCAATCTCTGTATCTGTGAGTTTTGTTCTGTTTTGTTTGTTCCTGTGTTTTGATTTTTAGTGAAATCATACAAGTGAAATCATACAAGTATTTGTCTTTCTCTGTCTGACTTATTTCACTTAACATACCGTGCAACTATCCATGTTGTTGCAAATGGCAAGATTTCATTCTTTTTTATGACTCAGTAGTATTCATATATATAGTATATTCTTTATCCACTCATCTGTCAATGAGCACTTAGGCTGTTTCCATATCTTGGCTATTGTAAATAATGTTGCAGGGAACATAGGGGTGCATATATCTTTTTGAATTCGTGTTTTCATTTTCTTTGGATGAATAACCAGAAGTGGAATTGCTGGATCTTATGATGTTCTATTTCTAATGTTTTGAGGAGTCCCCATGCTGTTTCCCATAGTGGCTGCACCAATTAACATTCCTATCAACAGTGCACAAGGATTTCCTATTCTCCACATCCTTGTCAACACTTGTTTTATTCTTGTCCTTTCCAGCTGTGAGGTGATATCTCATGGTGATTTTGATTTGCATTTCCCTGGTTATTAGTGCTGTTGTTATTCGTGCTCTTTTCATGTGCTTGTTGGCTATCTGTATGTCCTCTGCCATATTTAATTGGATTGCTTTTGTTTGTTACTGAGCTATATGAGTTCTTTATTTTGGATACTAACTCCTTATTGTCATTTGCACATATTTTCTCCATTCAGTAAGTTGCTTTTGCATTTTGTTTATGTTTCTCTTCACTATGCAGAAGCTTTTTAGTTTGATGTAGTCCCATTTGTTTACTTCTTTTTGTTGTTGCTGCCATTGTCTTTGGAATCAAATTTAAAATAAATCACCCAAAACAATGTTAAAGAACTTACTGCCTATTTTCTTCTAGGAGTTATGGTTTCTGGCCTTACTTTCAAATCTAGTATTCACTTTAAAAATTCAATTTCTTGAGTATCAATGATAGATCATTGTTCTTCTAGTTGCGGATGCAGGAGTGGGGCAAGAGGAATTACAATATCAAAGAAGACTAGCACACATTCTTCCTTCCTGGAGTTTACAGTTTAGCTGTGCTAAGCATAGCAAAAGACACAAGGTAAAAGGCAGGTTCCTTTCAAAAGAGAGTGGAAAATGGTTTCTTTTATTAACTAGTGTTATCATAAAAATCACTCGGGGAATTTTTCAAAAGTCATATACCTAACTTTCACTCCAGACCCAAATGAATGAAAATGACTGGCATTAGAACCCTGGCATGAAACACTTCCTCCAGCTGATTCTAGCATGGACCTCTGGTAAGTCCTTTGAATCTCTTGCTTCAGTTTCGCAATGAGTTCACTGTAATACATTTGTAACTTTTAACAATGCTCTGAAGGTTGCCTTGCTTTTCTCAGCATTACTAATGAGACATGCCAATGGAATTCTTAACCTATGGTAAGAAATGATCAAATTAAGAGGCCAGTTTAATGTCTGGCAAATACCTTCTTCTTTGGGTCCTAATATCTATGACTTTATGTGCACTCATTTCCATAAGGATTTTTATTGTAACTAGGGTCACTCTTTCACATTCTTTTCACATTTAACATTTTTTGTTATTCTTGGTGTCTCATCTTGAAATTATAAGTGTTGCTTCTGCTTTGAAATCTAGTTTTCCTAACAGCACAATATTATAGTTAAAATCTTATCAGAAAGAGCAGGAATGTCTCTGCTCTTTGGTTTAGGCTGGGAGAAAATATATTGCACTTGTAAATGCAGCATCACCCATGGAATGTGACATGGTAAAGTCAAAGTGCATGGTACTCCATGAAGATGGGCAACCAAAGCCCACTGGTGGCAGAAAGCCTCTGAATCCTGCAAGCAGGTCAAACAAGGGCTTTGTTGGCATGTCGTTTTCGGTTGCAAGATAGGAAACTATGCCCTCCTGTTGTACTACTGGCTTAAAAATAATATATGAGTAAACACTTCAACTTTCAGTAGTTTCTTAGAGAACGGGTTGCTCATGAGTAGAGAACCATGAGTAGAGCAGGGACACTTAAATATCACAGCACTTACGTGACCAGGGACATTTTCACATTAACAATTTCTGCATTTTCCTCCATGGACTTTGAAAAGTGTCTGTTTACTTTCCTGGACTTAATGCAATTGCCTTGCACCACCAAAAAAAAAAAAAAGGTGAAGCTATAGTTGCTTCCTCTTTTGATCCCTCTCCATATTCTTCTACTAATTTTTGTTGATCTATAATGATCTAAGGAAAGATGGTGCTGATTCCTTGGAGAGTTAGCATGTACACTTAAAAATGCCAGGTATGCTGATGGCCATTCTGGGTTACTAGTGGAGTTAAGCTGTATCTTTGAGGCTCTGTACAATTTCTTCCTTCTCTTTTATCTCTAGTAGGACAAATCTGTTGAACACAAATCATTTACATTCACCAGAGTGAAACAAATCTATAACAGTGCTCTCATCTGCTACTTTGGCCTGTTTGAATGGACAGAATATCCACAGCTCCGAATACCACAGGGAAAACCTAGAACCTGCCCTGTGAATTTACTATATTAATAAATCAGAGACTAAAGAACAGTTTTGACTTTCTATCGCCTTTCAAAATGGTTTCTTTAGAAATCTCTGATAATAGATCTTCTTGGAAAATGTCATTGTTTTATCAGAGCAAGTTTGTTAATTGTTGTGAATCATGGATACTACAACATAAAAAAGAATATAACTGGTCCTCAGCTCACGTCCCTGCCTTATTCACACACTGAGGTTGGTGTGAAAAAGAAGCAAGATATTCCAGCTGGAGCAAGCTGAACAGCATGGGCTTAGAGCCAGGGTCCTCTCGGGTCAAACTGGCAGTGGTTCAGCAAGAGCCTGAATTGGTTTAGATCCATACTCTAATATAGGCCTGAGGCTTCCATTGGTAGATCATGTTACCCAAACCTCAGGACGCCTCTAGAATGAACCAGTTGCCTGAAGAGAACTTTAAGACATTCTTGAGAATCTACAAATTGGCATGACCCGTGGAGATCAAACTGCTCAGCGAAGACATTCCATTTATATTCTCAGGCAAACTCGAGAAAAGAAGTTCTCCTCCATACTGAAGTTAGGTTCAAAACCAAGTAGAATATATTGATACCATAGTAAAGGGATATTACAAATAAATAGTAAAATTTAGAGAGGAGCAAGAAAGGCTTATGGGACATGCTTCATTGTGGGTTAGCCAAGAATGAATACCATTTCATTTTTTTGAAGCTTTATTGAGGTATAATTTATATACCATAAAATTAACTCACTGTGAGTCTAAAGTTCTAAGACTGTCAGTTTATCCAGCTCTGCAACCATCTCCATAATCCACTTTTAGAATATGTCCATCATCCTCTAAGTTTCCTGTTGTTCAGTTTGCAGTGAGTCCCCTTTTTGCCTCCCAGCCTTAGCAGCGACTCATTTGCTCTCTGTCTAAACTGATCTTTTAAAAGACATTTCATATAAGTGGCATCATGTAATATATGGTTTATATATATCCTGAATGGTTTATTTCACTTAGCATAACGTTTTGGAAGTTTATCTAAATAATGAATAGCATTCTATTGAGTGGATTGGCCACATTTTGCTTATCCATTCACCAGCTAAGAAGTACTTAAATTTTCTCCAGTTATTGGCTATTGTGAATAAAGCTCTGTATCTTCACTGACATTTTGTACTGTCAGTTTTTTGGAGTACAGCCATGTCTAGTGGGCATGTAATGGTATCTCATTGCAATTGGAATTTTCAGCTCTCTAATAACTAGTGATTTTGAGCATCTTTTCACATGCTTATTAGTTGTATGTACATCTTGTGTATTGGAGAGAGAATTTACTGACCTCTTCATGTCACTTTAGCTGGAAGTCCCACCCATCTCCTCCATTTTGAAATGTTCTCTTATTCTCTCATTTATTCATATAAAATGGGCATTGTGCATTTAAGCTTCTCGTCCTCTCTCTGACCTTTCATTATCAGTCTTCTTCATTGGCACTTCTTCCTCCACTTGACTTTTGAAAGTTGGTGTTTCTCAGGGTTTAGTTTTTAGATTCCTTTCACTTCTCACTTTATTGTTTTCTCATTCACCGTATTTTACTTCTAATGTCAGAGTCATGTTAATCTCCAAATTTATATCTGTAACCTGTCTTCTCTTCAGAGTTACAATCAACATTCTGACTCCATGAAAACTCCACTTGGATAGCTCAAATTCTCTGAAACATTCCCAGGATGGAACAACAATCTTCCCTGTAAGAACTAACCAACTAGCTTCCTTCCTTTCTTCCTTCCTTCCTTCTTACCTTCCTTCCATCCTTCCTCCTTCCCCCATTCCTCTTCTATACCTCCTCCTCCTCCTCCTCCTTCTCCTCCAGCATTCTCCATCAAAGTAATGATACAGCTCAGCTGCTCCAGCCATAAACCTGGGAGACATACTAGATACCTTTTCTTTGTCATATTCCACATTCAAACGTTCATCAATAATCTCTGCTAACTCTACCTTCAAAGTATGCATCAAATCTGGCAATAATTTTTTCATCTACTTTTCCCTTCACCTTAGTACAGCCATCATTTTTCAGTCAGGGCGCAAGAATCTCCTTATAAATTTATTTTCCACATACTAGTCAGAGAAATATCTTTAAAATAAAAATTGATCATGTTGCCTTCTTTAACACACACACACATACACATACACATGCACACACACATGCACGCGCACACACACACACACACACACACACACTGTTAAAATATGCTCATTGCTTCCCATTTCTTTTAGATAAAAATCTGGACAATGTAACATAACCTGGAAAGCCATCATTCAGACCTTGTCTAGAGCCACTTTAGAGCCTTCTCTCTCCTGTGTTCTGAAGTTCAGCCTTAATGGCCTCCTCTTCCTTTTCTGAAGTTGGGTATATGCTATGTTCTTTGTCAGCAAAACCGCTCCCCACCTACTTCAGCTGATCAACTTCTACACAGTGTTTACATTTATTTAAGTATCTCTTCAGACTTTTGGATTTACCTAGTATTCACCCCCTGCTCAAGCATGCCAATCATAACATATACTTCCATTTAAAGCACTTATCCCAGTTGTAAACAAATAATTATTTGCATGATTATTGATATAATACTTATTCTTCAGATTCTCAGCTCCTTGAAAATCAGAATTCTGTTTTTTCCGTCATTGTATCTCCTGAGTCTAGAAGAGCTAGCTCAAAACAGGTGCCGATGAATATCATTTGTTTAAATATCATTTGTTTAAATTAAGGCTTTTAATTCACTTCTAGAATACCAAAACCATTCCCAGACATATTTTCTCTAACTAAGAATGGTGAATAACTGGAAAAAATCATCTGGATTGAATTTTTTAAAAAATTCATTTCTGACTTTCAGAAACATCACAACTTTAGATATATTCATATTACTTGTGTTTGTTTTCCTTAAGTGTATGTTCTTTGGGGTAGAACCTATTAATCACATTTATCTTCTGGGTATTCAGAATTACAAAGTTGGAAGAAGATTTACAAACACTGAAAAACAAAGCTACCCATACTTTACTGTTGACATTGGTTTTACTTCTTTGATCTATGTTTCCAGATAACCCAAGATAATGACATTTATTTTATACCTGTAATAACCATAAATGAAATAACAAGAAACTATTCTAAAAAAATATATATGTCTTTTATATATATGTATTTAGTATTGTGTATATATATACATGTATACATATATACACACATATACATATATATACATACACACACATACACACATATGAGTATGTTTTCTTCTAGTTTTACTAGGGCTCAGAGATGTCAGATAATTTATCATGTCACAAAAATAATTACCCTGAGGTATAGCTATAAGCCACTGGAAGCAGCAGAGCATAATGGTTACACACCTAGACTTTGCAATTGGACAGATTTGATTCAAGTTTTATTTGTCATTTATTAATTGTGTGGCCTTAGGAAGATTACCTAGTCCTTCTATGTCTCCGTATTTTTAATGTTTATCATGAGACTCATTGGGATCATAGGTTATTATAAAATTACATGAGATAACAGGTAAAAGTACTCAGTCAGTAGCTGATATGTGGTAAGAATTCAATGTCAACAGCATCAGCGATGGAGAGAATTAACAGATGACATTTCAAAGAAGGAATGATATAAGTAAACACAAAGATTTATTCAGGGAAATTGTCAACATAGTGCAGTAAGAATTGGAGAGTAGTGGGAGATGAATAGTCATAAGATAGGATGTGACCAGAGTATGGAGGAATCTAAACATGAGGAAAAAAGACTGAATTTGGTGCTAAAAACAATGAAAATCTATGAGAAAGAAATATGTGAGATTTTTTAGTTTATAGGTTTGGACTACAAGAAACTGCTATAAGTTATATTTATTTGGAGCAACTAAACTTTTCCAAATGTGGATAATTGTGAGGCTACAGATCAGCATAACCAAGAAAAGAAAGCCCTTAATTAAATAGCTTTTATAAATACTGGTTAATTACTGAATATAAGCTTTTGCTTAACAATTTTGATAGCAAATATTTAAATAAACACCAACACCTAAGTGTATATTTAGTATCTTTTCTTTGTCAATGCTGTATTGTCATCATAACTTAATCTAACTGGTATATTCTCTTTCCTAATCTAGGCAGATCTTTTTATAATCTCTTACTTTTTCTAGTGGGAACAGCTTAGGGAAGAATTCCTTTTACTTGGGACTTTGCATTTAATTTGCAAAGAAATTATAATATACCCCAAAGCAAGATTTAACATTGTATGTCTAGGCCTTAGTATGAAGTTTTGCCCAATATAAATGCTCAGCAAATACTTGTAAATACTTGTTGAGAGAAAGAATGTATGAAGGAAAGAAAAAAAAGGAAGGAAATATCTTTTAAAAGTATTATTACTGTCCCATAGAGGTCCATTTAACACAGGTTGCCTCTCCAAAGGGATGTCTCTTATTTTCCTCAATATTTAAGAACATTTATAAATAACTGTTTATAAATGGAGAAAAGACTGGCTTTCTGATGGTTGATTTAGGAAAAGTGATATTTCAAAAACTGAACTATAGAATTGATTGATAATGGGGAGACCAAAGCCTAGAAGGCCATTGATACGATGTTTATGATTATACAGCTTCACTGTCTAAGCCACGGTGATAGCAATTAAAGGGAAAAAAACAGATTTTTAAGGGATCATGAGGGAAGGCTGTCCTGGACATTGTGAATAATTTGACTGTAAGGATGGAAGGGAATAAGAAATTGGGAGATGTCAAATATAACTAAAACTAATCTCTAAAATAGAGAGGAATGGAAATATAGTGACAGTCTAGGAAAATCAAGAGGAGACTTGGATCTGGAGCTTCAGAAGATCCAGAATGAGATTCCATCCATGTTAAAGAGCCAGCATAGAAATATCCCTGGTTTTTACACAAGTTTGTGTGGGCTCTGTCACTAGCTAGCTGTGACATCATAGGGGATACCCTTAATTAACTGGGTGTAATCTCCTCATTGTAGAATGCTACTTGGGTTAACTGCTGCCTTCTAATTCAGAATTTCTATAATTTTACTAGTTTGACTCTTGGGCAGACAGAGGAGAGGCAGAGAGTGAAAGATAAAGACTGGATTTTAGTTCAGGAATCATGAAAAGAGCAGCAGCAGAAGACAATGAAAAAGATATGCATGAAGTAGGATCCTAGTGTTCAGTAAGTGTCTGTTGACTAATCAATAAAATTAGAAATATAGAGTCTTCCCAAAAATAAAGGAAGAGAGGGTTCCAGAAACACACACACACACACACACACACACACACACAACATGCTGTCACTAGCAGTATTAAATGCCACAGTGATTAAAAGAGAATAAAACCTAACAAGGGCACCTGGACTTGATTTATAAGATGCTAGTGACCTTAAGAAGATACTGGGACCAGGGTACAGATTTTGACATGAAATCCAAGAGCTATGGTTGAGGAATGATATAAGAAGTTTCTGATCAAGTGTGGAGGGCTCAGAGAATATGGAGAGCAATTCTGTGATCAGCAGAGTTATGAAAATGATGAAAAGTCAATATGTGCTAGAATATAATACACACTGGTTACTAGAAGGATCCAATTTCTCTAGTGAATTTGAGAAATTTAAATCATATCTATTATTTAAGTAAAATATGAGGCTAGTGGGCCCATAAAATACTTAGAGATATTCCTCTATTTATTCCATATGGACAGTATTGACACCTAAACTCTATGAATGTATGGGATGTGAGCTGTTATGATTCAAAATGGGTAAGGACTTATTGATAGTTAAGATTCGGAGATTGTTTTGAAACACTAAAAAATAACGTTCTCTGTATTAATGGTCTCTGTTAGTTCTTATTACCAAATACAAAGCAAAACTAAAACTCAAATGACTTTGCTGATGGAGAAATCAACCATGCAGATTTAGTCACGTCCCTTCAACTTAGTGAAGTGAGGCAGAACTTGAGAAAGCACCTCTCTTCATTGGTGATCTGACAGTATCATGGTGTAGGACCCCAGTGGGAGGGGACATCAACACTGTCAGGGAAGCCCTGAAAAAAATGCCCTTGTTTTCAGTGGAGTACATTTGGTGACCTGGGACAATGTGAACTTTTTTTTGCTTATTTTAACCCATATTTAAAACCCCGAAAGAGTCTGGACTGAGGACTAAGAAAACAGCCTAGTTCAGTGGCTGGCACATGTGAACACTTGATGAAAGTTTTCTGAATAAATAATGCAGGTTTCTCATTGATCTCATTGACAAAAGTCCTTCACTCTAATTGTTCCATTGACTAAAACACTATTACAGGCTCATGTTTTAAGCAATAAAAATCATCAGATTTTGCAGTCACAACTGGAAATCACTTTCATCAGAGAAATTTGTTTTATTTTCCTATTACTAGATGGCCTAAGAGAATGAATGTATCTTATCAGTAAAGATTAGACATCAAGGAGCACCTTGATGGCTCAGTTGGTTAAACATCAGACTCCTGATTTAGGCTCAGGTCTGATCTTAGGGTTGTGAGATTGAGCCCTGCTTCTGGGTCTTCACTGAGTATGGAGCCTGCCTAGGATTCTCCTACCCTCTTCCCCTGCTCCTCCCCAATCTCCTTCTATTAAAAAAAAAAAAAGTTTAGACATCAAAAGACACTCCGTCTGAATTAGCTTTGCTGAATTATTAATATCTGACTCATAGAAAACATAACCATAGTGGGCTGGGCAGTTTTCAAGGCCTCCTCATGAGGGCTGAGTGTCATTGCGTTCAGTGGAGCTGTTAGGACAACTAGTATGTCCAATTGATGCTGCATTTCTTTGGCTGAGTGTGGCCTATTTTACCAGGCCATCTGTTTAACAGGTCTTAGGGGAGATGTCCTATCTTTAGAGTATACATTAATATTTTAATGATGGTCATAAATCATGTTTGACCAATTCATTCTCCCAAATCAGTGACAAGATTTAAATAGAAACTTGACAACTAGAGTGTATCAATAAAAGAAAACCATGAACGCAAAGAAACTGGACACCTTGATGTTTGAGGAGTGCCTGGAATCATTGAAGATGTTTAGTCTGAAGAGTAGGAGATTTGTCTTCCAATGTTTCAATGTTTACTTTGTAAAAGGGAGAGTGCATTTGTTCTCTGTCGTATTAACAGTGAAATTTAGAATGGATTTCAGTATAATAGAAAACTTTATATTGACTGGAAATGTCAAACTACTGGCCATCTACTGAAATATTAAGGTCTCCATCAGTCATTGAAAGTTTCAAATAAAGATAGATGGTATGATACTATTACATAATAAACCCTAAAGATTCCACCCAAAATGACTAGAAGTAATAGGATATAAAATTAATATGTAGAAATTGGTTTCTATACACTAATAACAACGTAGCAGAAAAAGGAATTAAAAAAATTCCATTTACTGTTGCAAAGAAGAAGAAGAAGGAGAAGGAGAAGGAGAAGAAGAAGAAGAAGAAGAAGAAGAAGAAGAAGGGACCTAACCAAGGAGGTGAAATATCTGTACTCCAGAAACTATAAAACACTGGTAAATGAAAATGAAGATGACATAAACAAGTTAAAGATATTCTATGCTCATGGATTGGAAGAATTAATATTGTTACAATCTCCATATTACCCAAATCAATCTACAGAGTCAATGCTAGCCCATCAACATGCCAACAGCAGTTTTCACAGAACTAGAACAAATAATACTAAAATTTGTATGGAACCACAAAAGACTCCAGAGAGCCAGGGCAATCTTGAGAAAGAATAAAGGACAAAGCTGGAGGTATCACAATTCCAAATTTTAAGATACACTACAAAACTGTAGTCATCAAAACAGTATGGTACTGACATGAAAGTAGACACACAGATCAAAGAAACAGGATAATGAGCCCAGAAGTAAACACAAATTTATATGGCTAATTAATCTATGACAAAGGAAGCAAAAATAACAGGGAAAATATAGTTTCTTCAGCAAATGCTGTTGAGAAAACTGGGCAGCCAAATGGAAAGGTTACTGGACCACTTTCTAACACCATACACAAAATAAACTCAAGATGGATTAAAGACCTAACTATGAGACCTGAAACCATAGAGATCCCAGAAGAGAACAGAATCAGTAATTTCTCTGACATCAGCAGGAGCGACATTTTTCTAGATATGTCTCCTAAAGCAAGGGACACAAAAACTAAAAGAAACTATTGGGACCACATCAAAATAAAGGCAACCAACTGGATGGGAGATGATATGAGCAAATATATTTTTGGTAAAGGGTTAACATCCAAAATGCATAAAGAACTTATACAATTCAACACCAAAAAACCAAATAATCCATTGAAAAATGAGGCAAGGAACTTAATAGACATTTCTCCAAAGATGACATACAGATGACCAACAGATATGTGAAAAGATGCTCAAACTCACTAATCATCAGGAAAATGCAAATAGAACCACAATGAGATATTACCTTACAACTGTCAGCATAGCAAAAATCAAAGAAACAAGAAATAACAAATGCTGGTGAAGATGTGGTAAATAAAAAACTATCACACACTATAGGTGAGAATGTAAACTGGTCCAGCCACTCTTTGAAACAAAATGGAGGTTCCACAAAAAAATCAAAAATAGAAATACCATATGATACAATAATTCCTCTACTGAGTATTTACCCAGAGAAAACAAAAACACTAATTATAAAACATATATGCACCCTTATTTTTTTAAATTCTTTTTTTTTAAATTTCTTTTCAGTGTAACAGAATTCATTATTTATGTATCACACCCAGTGCTTCATGCAATACATGCCCTCCATAATACCCACCACCTGGCTCCCCCAACCTCCCACCTCCCACCCCTTCAAAACCCTCAGATTGTTTTTCAGAGTCCATAGTCTCTCATGGTTCCTCTCCCCTTCCAATTTCCCTCAACTCCCTTCTCTTCTCCATCTCCCCAAGTCCTCCATGTTATTTGTTATGCTTCACAATATATGGTTATATGATAATTGACTCTTTCTGTTTGACTTATTTCACTCAGCATAATCTCTTCCAGTCCCGTCCACGTTGCTACAAAAGTTGGGGATTCATCCTTTCTGGTGGAGGCATAATACTCCATAGTGTAAATGGACCACATCTTCCTTATCTGTTCGTCCACTGAAGGGCATCTTGGTTCTTTCCGCAGTTAGGCGATCATGGCCATTGCTGCTATAAACATTAGGGTACAGATGGCTCTTCTTTTCACTACATCTGTATCTTTAGGGTAAATACCCAGTAGTGCAATTGCAGCGTCATAGGAAAGCTCTATTTTTAATTTCTTGAGGAATCTCCACACTATTCTCCAAAGTGGCTGCACCAACTTACATTCCCGCCAATAGGGTAAGAGGGTTCCCCTTTCTCCACATCCTCTCCAACACACGTTGTTTCCTGTCTTGCTAATTTTGACCATTCTAACTGGTGTAAGGTGGTATCTCAATGTGGTTTTAATTTGAACCTCCCTGATGGCTAGTGATGAACACTTTTTCATGTGTCCGATAGCCATTTGTATGTCTTCATTGGAGAAGTGTCTGTTCATGTCTTCTGCCCCCTTTTTTTACATGATTATCTGTTTTGTGTGTGTTGAGTTTGAGAAGTTCTTTATAGATCCTGGTATCCACCTTTTGTCTGTACTGTCATTTGCAAATATCTTCTCCCATTCTGTGGGTTGGCTCTTTGTTTTGTCAACTGTTTCTTTTGCTGTGCAGAAGCCGAATTGCTAAGGAAATGTTGAAAAAGAAAAACAAAACTGGGGGCATCACGTTACTGATTTCAAGCTTTACTACAAAGCTGTGATCACCAGGACAACATGGTACTGGCATAAAAACAGACATATAGACCAGAGGAACAGAGTAGAGGTCCCAGATATGGACCCTCAACTCTATGGTCAAATAATCTTCGACAAAGCTGGAAAAAATATACAGTGGAAAAAAGACAGTCTCTTTAATAAATGGTGCTGGGAAAATTGGACAGCTCTAAGTAGAAGAATGAAACTCTACCATTCTCTTATACCGTACACAAAGATAAACTCAAAATGGATAAAAGACCTCAACATGAGACAGGAATTCATCAGAATCCTAGAGAAGAACATACACAGCAACTTCTTTCAAGATATGTCTCCAAAGGCAGAGGAAACAAAAGTGAAAATGAACTTTTGGGACTTCATCAAGATCAAAAGCTTATGCACCCTTATTTTTATTGAATCATTATTTACAATAGTCAAGATATAGAAGTAACCTAAGTGTCCATTGATAGATGAATGGATAAAGAAGACATGGTGTACACACACCCTCATACACACACACATGCACATTATACACACACTGGAACATTACACAGCCATATAAAAGGGTGGGAGCTTGCCATTTGTGGCAACATGGGATGGACCTAGAGGGTGTTATGCTGAATGAAGTAAGACTGAGGAAGACAAGTACTATATGATTTCACTCATACATGGAATCTAAAAAACAAAACAAATGAATAAATAAACAAAAAGCAGAATCAGACCTATAAATACAGAGAACAAACTGATCATTGTTGGAAGGAAGGGGGTGAGGGATGGGTAAAATGGGTGAAAGGGAGTATCAGATATGGCCTTCTAGTTATGGTATGAAAAAGTCCCAATAATAAATAGTCACAATAATAAAAAAAAGTCACAATAACAAAATACAGCACAGGGAATATAGTTGATGATATTGTAATAGTGTTGTATGGTGACAGTTGGTAGCTCCATCTGTGGTGAGCACAGCATAATGTAAAGAGACGTTGAATCACTATGTTGTATACCTGAAACTAACAAAACATTGAGTGTCCACTACACTCAAGTAAAAAATTAAAAATTAAAAAAACTGCTCTATAAAAGAGATCCTATTAAAGATAGATGATAATCTTCATTCTCACTATACAGACCAATCCAGTTAACAAAACAAAAATTACAAATCAAAGGTGGTAAAGACCCTGCCTTCTAAAGCCACATGGGATACACAGTGCAAACCCTGTTTTAAAAACCTGCATGGACACTCTGAAGAGATGGAACACTTTTATCCCCATCCCCATTATTTTGTTTGAGAAATCACTCTACATGGAAATCTTAGGGGAAAAGTGCTGTAATCCATCTGTTCAGCCTTCAAAGAATATTTATTACTGAATAAGGTTCAAATGGAGGCAATACTTAGGAAAAAAGCAGCAGGAGGATTGACAAACCGAAAGGGAGAAACTGAGAATGTTCAAACTGAAAGAAACATGGTAGAAGATGATATGATAGTGGGGAGAACCAACAAACAACAAAGGGACCAGGAAGCAGGAGAAACACAGAAGGAAAGAGAATTGAAAATGATCTTTTCTCAGCTGAAGACTTTTTTTTTACATGAATTAATTACACAGCACATTTTGGTCAGCACTGTAAGGAACTCAGGGAAGCAGGAGATAATTTAACAACTATCTTTGTTCTCAGGTGGTCACACTGCATGCTAAGAAAAAAGAACTTGGTGTGCTATGTACAGATAGCCAAGAGGAGAATTAGCCACAAATCTTACACTCCAGCTTTGAGTAATTCCCCCAGACGGATCAGGCCAGCTGCCTCACTTCTTATTCTAAATCTCATCTCTTGCAAATTTCAATCTGATTTGAGGAATGGTTCCAGAGCATATTATTAAAAACACAGAAGAAGAATTGTACCTCTACATAATAAAGAGTAGACTTATTTCAAACCTCTTCCACAAATAAGAGTGGGTGGGAGGATGGGAGAGGTTAAGGTAAACAAATCTTCCTCCACTTTGTTCCCAACAAATTTTTAAACATTTTTTAACAATGCGTAGCGAAAAGAATTGTGTAATTATTTCAATTACACAATGCAGTTATTTCAACTGCATTCTTCTAGAGTACTCTGAGTTTCTCTAAAGGAAATTTCCCTGTGTAATAGAGCAAGCAAGGAGAAAAGTCCAGAGGTGTTGCTAGTGACTTGCAAAGTGATTCCATTCTAGCGTCTGGGCAAGTGGCCTTACCTACAGTAAACATGGCTTTTCTAGCACATTGCCCTTTACTGCCTTTAGACCTATAGTTTCTCTAGATTTGCAGGTCATTGCTGTAGGTATTTGCTATTAAAAACATATTGCGGGACCTGGATATTAATGTGCAGGCTCCAGCACTGAACTTCCTATTTCTTTTTTACGACATTGTGATTCTGACACAGACTGTCAAAGATTTGCCCTCCACGCCATGTCGCCTGATAAAACAGGTCACTTGCATGGTCCAAAACTGAAATGCAATAAAAACAAATGATGCATGCCATCCCTGCGGGGCTTCTGTACTTCCCAAGCTCCAAAATACATGGAGGGAAATGTGCAAACATCAAACCTGGTCTGAGATTTACCCTGGCATGACTCTTGACTGGAAAAGAAAAAAATTTTTTTTTTCCTTTTCAGCATCTCTGGGATTGGAACTATTAGCAAACTTACAACTTTGTTTGCTGAACTCTAGTATATCCAGATTGCAAAGAACGCATCCAGACAACTGCCTTCTTCCTGCCTCTTCATCCCCTGAATGAAACTTTCCCTTTCTTTACCAGCCCCAGATGGACATTATTTAGCTAAGCTGCCTGAAATCCCCATTTGCTGAAGGATTTCTTTTATGCAAGAATCTTGGCTTTAGCTTTCTAGCTTTCTTTGTCCTTAACGGTTTTGTTTTGTTTTGTTTTGTTTTGTTTTTGTCTTTCTCAACTTCAGGGCCCAAAGGATGATCAGTCCCACATTCTCTTTTTCTTAAATTCCGGATGGAGGAATAAGAGAAATTTACTTCTTCCTACTCAGGATGGTTCTCCCACACCTCACTTTTCATCTTGTTATACTTTTGGTTTTCCCACCTTCCAATCTGAAGCCTCTTCCCGGCCATCAGATCATCTGCAGTGTTTTCCCTAGTTCGACACATCCCATTTACCATTCCAACTTATCATACTCTTGCCTCAGATTTTCCTCCTCTATGTGGCTAAATAGTGACTTTTGATTCCATCCATCTAAGCTTCCATGCTTCGTTCATAATGTATATTTAGTAAGTGTTCAATAGAGGAATAAACTCAGGAGACCCTCCAGTTCTAGAACAACATTTCTGCTCCCAAAATCTGTGGCTCAGAGAAGAGACTCTCCAGAGTAGATTTTCTGTTGGGTGGATTATCTATAGTCCACTTTTTTCTTCTTTTGGTCTTCCCTCTAAACCCCATTCAGTTGATAGGCATCAAAGAGGGTCCCGCCGGGCCTTTACAGGCAGGGTGAGTGTTGGCAAGATTAGCATGCGATTTGTAGGTGAGGTAGTCCTATGTGTATGAAAACAAAGAGAAGTGAATTTTCTACTGTGTCTGCTTTTATGGCTTGTTCACTACTCTGTCCCGCTACATTAACAGAAAAAGTCAAGACTTCTGGGTTACCCTTATTTCTTTAATTTTTTGGTAGATACTTATATCTTTACACATGTAATTTGATACATACAGAAACTTATTTGTATCTTTTTTACTGTCCAAAAGCCTTTTATGTCAGCAGATGTCAACATGATTTGCAAGCTTACAACTTATGGAATCTCTACATTGTGTTGGTACGAATACTTGTTGATTGCTACTGGGTCATTGAGCACTTTTTCCCTAAACTGTCAGTATCTGTGCAAATATACATAGGGAATGTCCCACACTATTTGTCTTCAAATTATTCTCTGCTTCACTTATGTATATTTTACCTCTCAACTATATTTTCTTAAGGGCAGGGATTGTGTCTTAAACAGTATTCACTTATATCAACATTGAGCAAAATTTGGCCTTTGCAGTAGGTGTCTAAAAATGCTACTGAGATGAGTCCTGGCTAAACATTTTTTTTTAAGTGCATTAAAAACAACAACAACAACAACAACAACAACAACAAAAAACCCTCTCTTTTTGTAGATCCTGCAGAATTTGCCTCAGCTAATAAAAAAGTGGCACTGTTTGACAGTCTCACAGTATCAGTATGTAAACAGACCTTGAGTTCTAGGTCTGGTTTCCTTGATGATCAGCTCTAAATATTATTATTTACTATAGGTGTTGATGTTTTGACTGGTTTGAGTTTTTCTTTAAAAAAAGATAAACAAGTTTGGAGAATTGTTATCTGTTCCCTTGTTTGTTTGTAGAGGGGAAAAGATCTATTTACTTCATTCCTTCAACAGAACAAAATATTTTATATTTAATATGATACTTTTTGAAGCAATAAAAGGCTTCTTATTCATCGTTGTCCCTTGTCCCTCATGCCACGGTATACTCAGTTCATAGTAAGCATTCAATAAGTGCCTAAATGCTCTTTATATTTAATAATTATATAAGGCCCTTTAAAAGCATGACATGAAAATGAGAAACCACAAAGTCAAAAATGGATGAAATTGGTTACATAAAATTTTACATGGGTAAGAAAGCACAAACAAATTCAAAAAAGGAAATATAAGCTTCAAAAATATTTTCAAGACAAATGACAAAGGGCTAGTGTTCATAATATAAAAAAGCTCTCATGAGTCAAATATTAAAAATAAGCAGGCCAATAAAAATAGGAGCAAAAGTGATACAAGTGGATACCACTGACCAGGAGCATATGAAATTATCTTCACTAATAATTAGATAAAACAAATTAAGTAACCTGTCACTTTTCACTCATCAGATCATCAAAGAATCAAGTGATTGATATTATACATTTTTGGTAAGGATAAGGGAAAAGATACCTTTATTGGCTGTGGGTAGGAATAAAAACAATTATAAACATTAGGTAAATTTGATAATATCTTTTAAAATTTAACTGCTTAAAGTTTTGACCCATAAATTCTAGTACTAGGATTTTAATCCAGAAATATACTAGCAATAAATATGTAAGAACATGGATGAAATAATGTTTATTGCATTCTTTGAATAGTGATACCTTATAAACAGAGATCTATCTTATAGAATTTGGGAAAATAAATTTAGAAGAATTAGTTGGACCTTATATTCATGTCTGATTACGGAAAAAGTGTCAACGTTATTTAAGTATAAAAGCAAGTTATGATAGCATACTTAGTGTGATCTTATTTCATAAAATTAAAGTGTATGTTAAATATCTTGGAACATCTGTTCCAGCCACATGAGGACTGACCTAGGCAGACCTCTTTCCACCTACAAACACACATTTAAAAAGGTTTGATAAGATACGGAACAAAAGTTGTAAGTATCTTATTAAACATAAAACAAAGAAAAGAAAGTCCTTGTGAACCAGAGCAAACAGGGAACTTAAATCCAGGTGTTCTGGTCATGAGAGAACTGGGCGACCAACAGGATGTCCTAGCAGATGCTGAGAGTTTCCTGTCCACATCACTTGGGCTATTTAAGGTGCTCCTGCTGATTTTCAATGGCCATGATCTGCATTTCAGTAACTCCAAGCTTTCTTTCCCCACAACTCTGGAAGGCTGCTCTGATTTTACGTGGCATATTGGAAAGACCAGAGAATAATATCCCCTCCACCCCCAGCCCTAGCCATCCTCAACCAATGATTCTCCAGATATGGTTTATATAACCCTTTGTAGTAGGTTAATTATGAGGTATGTGTTTTGCACCATTTCCCAGAATTTCCCACTTGAATTCTGCAGTGACGTAGCTGGCTTACATACACACTTTTCAGTGGCTTCCTTCACTTCCCTGCCACTCACTCACCTCCCCTCTGTCTTACTAGGCTTCTGAGTAGACCTCCCAAAGTCTATACACCCTTGAGTTCTTGCCTCAGGACTGACTTTTAGGGGAACCAAGACTAAGAAAGATGTTAATAACTCGTAAGTATAGCATTGAGATTTTAGTGTTTATTGGAAAGCCAAAGTGAAGGAACCTGGAACCTGGAGTTTTGTTTTACCATAATCCTGGGCTGTACCTCAAGGAAAGGAGAGACAAAAGTCACAAAGGTCTTTGCTCATCATCCCAGGGAAATGGCAAGCCAGTTTCTGTTATACGGAAGAAAAAAAAAAACCTGACATGAGAAATTGAAAACCAAGACCTGAGCCTGGCATTTAAGTAGTATAGGAATGTAAAGTGTAAAAAAAAAAAAAAAAAAAAAAAAAAGTATGAACTGCTTCTAAAATGGCAAAATTCCTAGGATACTATTTGGAAGAAAATACAAAACATGTAAGACCTGAGAAAAGCAAATCTCTGCTGAATATAAACTAAACAATGTAAAAAATACAATTAGAAAGAGCAAATTTATCAAACAAGAGTCAGTCATCAGGGGAATTAGAACACACGTTATTAGTACAATTTGAAGAAATTCGAAAAACAGGTAGGCTAAACATTATTGGAAATAAAGGACAATATCAAAATTATAAGGAAGGAACAAGACACTAACATGGCAATGGGCAATAACAAATATATTTTCTAGAACTGAGAATTAAGAAATAAGATTAATTAAAGATGAAAATTCAAATATGGATCAAAAGCCTTTAAGACATAGCTCAAAAGATTACAGATCTGGAAGAGAAACCTAAGGAAAACATTCACAATGATGTATATTGAAATAAAGATACACTATATATGAAAAGTGTTTAAGAAAAATGGATCATGGAAGGAGAATGCAAACCACACATACTTAACAGACATTCAGGAAGGGAAGAGAAGGTATTCGATGCAATTTTCAAAGAACTTGTGGCTGAAGTTTTACCAGATTTGATGAAATATGTGAAACATAGAAGAGATATGAAATTATAAAGCAGGATAAATATAGGTAAATCTAGATATTTCAGTGAGCCTGAGGAACAGGAGAGAGAGAGAAGCCGTCCTCAGCACTCAAGGGAGGACCTGGTGGAAGAAGTGCCTCAGATGAGGGCTCCAGCTTCTCCTCCCTCAGGATCTACACCAGGATTCCCATGGAGGCCACTCTTCCCAGACTGTTCTTAGTTCATGCTGGGATAGTGAGGGAATGAGAGCAAAGCTCTTCTGGCCCAAAACCAAAATCTTCCAACAGGCAGTTGTGCTTGGGAGATCCCCAGGAGCCTGGCTGAGGTTCTCGGAGTTGCCCTGCAGGCTGAGCCTTTCCTACCCCAGACTCCTTTCCTCTTCTCTCTTTTCTCAAAGTCAGACCTGGTCTGTGGGCTGAAAGTTCTCCCAGTTACTCCTGATCTCTTTGTGATTTACCCTCCAAAGATCATTTCCCCCAAGAAACCCTTTCTGTTTCTACCTTTGTCTTGAGGTGTGCTTTGCAGAGGAGCTGAACCTAGAAAACCTGAAAAGCAACCAGAATAGACAGAGCACTACAAAGTAAAAACTAGACTCACAGCAAAAACTTCATCAGCAACAATAAAGACTGAAATGCAAGTGAATATTATCCTCAAAGTGTTGCAAGAAAATGAATGAAACTTAAAGAAGTCTATATCTTATTAAATTATCATTCAAGAATAAGATTTAAAAAGGACATTTGCCAATCTAAATATGGAAAGTATTCATTACTTATGAACACTCAAAGAAAGAACAAGGACCTACACAGAAAGAATCAAACATAGGAAACAATGTTGAGCGATGTTGGAAACTAATGGTAAATTTAAATAAGCATTTACTATAAAAATATTAAAAAGATAATACTTCAGGGTTTAAAAATAAACCCTGAATAAGCTCAAATAAGCTCAAATAGCATAACGACATGGTTTGGAGGGTAGACAGGATCTGATTTAAGTCAGTTCCTTATATCATTCTGGAGTGTGATAGAGATATTGAGTACATATATACTTATTTATATTTATCTCTAGTGTGAATATTAAAAATTTAAGGGTAGTCACTGAAACCATAAAACCTGAAATGCCTCAGGTGCTTGGGAGGCTCAGTTGGTTAAGTGTCTGCTTTTGTTCAGGTCATGATCTCAGGGTCCTGAGATCAAGTCCTGCATCAGGCTCCTTGCTCAGCAGGGAGCCTCTTCTCCCTCTCCTTCTGATCCTCCCCCCTCCAAATAAATAAAATCATTTTTAAAAAGTGAGATGCTTAATCTCTAGACCAATGAAGAGAAAATGAATTTAAAAGCTCAAATCCATTCAATAGAAAGCAGAAAAAGAGTAAATAAGAAATAACCAAAAAGCATCATGAATAGAAAAGCAAAGTTAAAACTAAATAAATAGATTTTAGTGTATGTATGGATTTAGCTTGACAGTTAAAAGAGAGTCTTTGATATAATAAAAAAATTAAACCCCAGTTCTGTTATCTGAAAAGACACACAAAGAACATATACTCGCAGAAATGTTGAAAGCAAAGGGATAAAAAAAGATATGTCAGAAAAATAACAACCAGATGAGAACAGGAATAGCAGGTTTTATGTTAAAATATTATTAAGAGATTGTTAATGTTTTAATATTAGATGGAATAGACTACATAATTGAAATAAAAGTAATAATTACAAGGAAGATAATCATTCTTAATTTGCATTGTCTTACTAGGCAAACCTTGAGGTGTACAAAGCAAAAATTGACAATATTACAAGGAGAAATTCACAAATCAGAGTAAGAAATTTTAACAACATATTGCTTTCATTGATCCAGCTGTTAAAAAGCTAGTAAGAGAATAGATGCTTTTGACAACACAGTTAAGCTTGAGTTGGGGACTATTTGCGATTTCCAAAAATTACAGAAAATATCTTCCTTTCTTTCTCACATGAACTTTTTTTTTCACAAAAATTAGTGACTTAAACTACAAAGCAATTCTCAAAAGGATTTAAGAATCATCTTATATGAGCAGTAGTCCCTGAATACAATGCTTCAAACTTAGAAATCAGTAACAAAAGAAAGCATCTCCTTACCACCTCCCACGCTTAGAAATTTAAAATAACAACTTCTAAATAATCATCTAATAGAAAAAAAATCACAGAATTTACAAAATATTTAGAAATGAGCTACAATGAATATACCATATTTTAAAGATTATGATAGGTAAAAAGATATTGGAAGGGAAATTTACAATGTGAAATGTATAAATTAGAAAGAAAGAAAGATTAAAACTGACAACAGAGTAAACCAATAGTTGGTAGAACAACAAAACAAACCCCCATTGAATTAAGGAAAGAAATTAATGAGACAGATAAAAAGAAAGCTAGAGAGGCTCCAAACATCAGGCACTCTCCTACCTCAGGCCATTTGCACTTGCTGTTCCCTGAGGCATCGGTATCAGCATGGTTCACTCTCTCAGCATCTCCGGTCTTTTCTACAACATCATCTGCTGAGTGATGCCTCCCAACCACTCTGTTTAAAATTTCATGCCCACCCCCCAACATTCCCTATCTTTCCTGCTTTTTTTTCTCCCTCTTACAGCAATTATCACTATTATCTTTTACATATGCATTTAACTTACTGTGTCCCCTGCTAGTATCTGTTTTGCTCCCTGCTGAATCTGCAGGCACTTGGAACAGTGTTTAGTTTAGCAATTTTCAGGAACTTTTTGTTGAATGAGTAATTTTACATCTATGGAAGTAGTGAGTACACAGATGTCTGCCACAACATTTTCTTTTCTATAGTTTTCTGTATGTTGGAAATATTTGCAATTAAAAAGGCAAACTTTGGGGTGCCTGGGTGGCTCAGTTACTTAAGCCTATGACTTTTGGTTTCCGCTCAGGTCATGATCTCCAAGTCATGAGATGGAGCCCCTCAGTGGGCTCTGCCCTTGCATGGAGCTTACTAAGATTCTCTCCCTTTCTTCTCCCACCCACTCCACCTCTCCCATCACACATGCATGCATTCTCTCTCTCTCTCAAAAAAAAAAAAAAAAAAAAAAGAGCAACCTTTTTAAATAAAAAGTCGATGTCTATGAATAGAAATCAAAGTATTAATGATTATCAATATTTATATTTTATGTTGTCCAATTACTTACAACATATTTATATTGTTTTTATAATCACAACAAAGATAAAAGTAGTACTCATCAAAATAAATCATAAACAGCTAGTTCATATATTCAGCAAATTCAATAACTGTTTTAAAGCATCTGTTCTTTTCCAGAAGTAGAGAAATTCCCAGAACTATATCATTCAATATTAATGATCTATATGAAAGATCATTAAAGAATACTTCAAAAACAATTTAGGCCGAAAAAACCCAACTCCATAATACATACACTCACAGGACACTGCATTCTTTCAGTGAGAACATTATGGAGAATGTTCTTGGACTCAAAGTCTATTTAAAAACCTGAAGGAAAAACGACACCTGACAATATGTATGGGAAAGACATCTCTCTTCCCATTTTTGGTATTTTCGTATATTGTATCATTTGGTGTTTATGGATGGTTTACAAATTCAGATGTGTTTTATAAGTCTGTGGAAGAGACGAATGAAAGAAGTTAAACAAGTGCCACTTCTGGATTGATAACCAAATCAGTTTTTCTTTCAGTTCTGGCTCTCCATCTTCCTTGTAAGTATAATAATCAGATACTTCATTTTAGGGTATGATTGTGTACATGGATAGTTACCAGAGTGAATTTTTTTCACACTTGTAAAATTAATTCATTAATACAAGAGTCATTATAGAATATTGATGGAAATCAATAATCAAGACACCAAAGCATTAGACAATACACCAAGACACAAAAATTGTTCTGTTACGTAGAACCCATTCTCTCTGTAGAATAAAATATAAGCTGAGAATATCCTCACCAAACTCAAGTTACTGGTAATCTGCTGGTGTTCAAAAAGCTTTTCAAAAATACAGTGTAAGAGAAAGAGTTAGGCATGAAAAAATGAGAAACATAGCATTTTCACTCATTAGTGACATACAACTGGGTAGTGATTGATAAAATTATGAAATCCTAAATAAGCGTTCTTCTGGGTTTAGCACATGGAGCAGCACTAAGATAGTAAATAATGATTTGTAATGAAATTCTAGATCGCCTGCTGGAGGTAAATTATAAGGATGCTACCAATTATATTTATATAAGGTAAAATTTGCTAAGGCAACTGAACTCTTCTCTGCAAGCACTCAGGCTCTTAAGAAGCTGGAATTGGATCATTTTTGACAGCTCTCTGAGGCATCTGTTAGGAAAAATTGGAGGAGCTAATGAGGTAACCTAATCGCAATGTTATTATGAATAGAAATTATTCTGAATTGCTTGAATTAGTTTTCTTTCAAATTTCATTTTTGTTATCTTTGCTCCACATGATTAAAATCCAGTCATTCATATTTTCCTAAGAATCGTTTACTAAAATAAAAATCAAAGAGAAATGATCTTTCCATCATTCACACCGCTATAGTGAATACATATTTTACGTATATACCTCAACAGACTATACACAACACACACATAAGTATATCTATATATATAATCAATCTATTCTTAAAACAACACTGTGAGGGATTATTACAACCAATATCAAACGAATGGAAACTGAACTACAGAACAGTTTGTGACTTCCTTCATATCACAACAAAGGTAAATGTCAGAGCCAAGACTAAATTTCAAGTTTCCTATCTTTCCTGAGAATTCTTTTCCTCAGTTCATATATCTGTGTTTTCCACAATTACTGGCCAGCTTATATGTTAATGACCATGGCCACAAGAACACCTTTCTCTGATGCCAAACATCCCCACCCAGTAGGAAATTCTCTTACCCTTTTTTTGCTAGGCCCAACAAGAGAAGAAAATGTGTTCCTGGTCTCTTGTGACTATTTCCTTAAACCCTGCCCCATGTGTAGTTTAGGGTCTACATATGTATTCTTTGCACTTGGATTTCATTTCTTTGTGGGTTACAGAGGCTTTGGTGGGCTGACTGGAAATCAAACTGTCATAAATAATACAGCATCTAGGAGATGATTCTTTTCCAGTTTTAGACTTTTGTACCAAAACAAAAATCTTTGTCAATTGGAGACGCCCATACTTTCATGTGAAGAAATCTGAGCTTGTGCAAAGCCAAGTGAGTTCTCATTAGGGGCCATGCTTAAGTATGACTGTGCTAAAAGAAAAAAAAAAATCTATGAGTAAACATGGAACAGCATATTTATACCACAGTTTCTTTGTGCTGCTTTCAAGTATGTATGGAAAATTCCTGTCGTCAGGGTCCAAGCCGGAAGCCTCAGCCCCTTGCCACTAGAGATGTACAAAGAGGCTTTCATGTCTATAGAGTCTTCTAAAGCATGAGCTCTGGCAAGACTCCAGTAATATAGGCAGCACCATGTAAAAACCAGATGTGTATGCATTTGAATCATTTCCTGGCTCCTCCTCCTCTCCTGACCCTTGGATGCTGGTGGAAGGGTTAGTCCTCCACCCTCTTCCTATTTACGTTGTCTTTCTAGGTGATCTCATCTGGTGCCAAGGCTTTAAATAGCGTATGCACTGACAAATCTAACTTCAGTTCTGATCTCTTTCCTGAATACTGCATCTCAAACTGAATGTGTCCTGAACAGAATTCCTAACTTCTCTCTGCAACCCCCTTCCCCATCCTCATCCTCCCTCTATCTTCCCTATATTGTCAATGCTACCGGCAATGATGTGAGCTAAACATCTAGAAGGCATCAATCATTCTCAAATTTATTTTATTTAACGGTCATGTACACAATGGACAAAGTACATACTACTGAACCCACTCCTAAGTGTACGTGCTCGCGGGCGCGCACGCGTGCACACACACACACACACAATCGGTCCTATAACACAGGCATGATTGGAATCCTTCTCCAATTTTACAAATTAGAGAACAGGTTACTTGTCTGAAGTTACTTGTCCAAGGTTACAAATCTGGTGGGAGGCTGACCAGAGCCCAGGGAGCCCATCCCCAGAGTCTGGGATCAAAAGCACTATGTATCGCTGTCTTTCCTTCACATTTGATCCACCATCCAGTCCCATCTGTTCTACTGTCAGATGCTCAATGTCTGAACACTGATCATTACTCCACTGTCTCTGTTGTGATCCAAGCCCCCTCACCTCCCATCTGGCCTGCTGTAGCCAGCAGCTGCCCATGATGGATACTGTACCCTGGGCTGAACAACCCATGCTCCACCCAGGAGATAAATCAGTGGCTGTCCCTTCCCTGTCTACTTGGTTTCAGTGACTTCATTCACAGTGCGAGAGTAAGATTCAAACCAGGCTCTGTGAAGGCCCATGCAGTCTGGGCCCTGCTTACTTAGGCCCACTGTCTCTGTCCTTCCTTTCATCTCATTTTGTTCCAGCAGCACTGGCCCTTTTCCGTCTTTACAACAGTGTGACTTGCTCCTTTCAAAGGGCTTTGCTCTCGCTCTTTCCTCTACCTGGATGTCTCTTCTTCCAGGTCTTTTCATAGCTGCTACTTCCTCATCATTTCAGACCCAGAGAAGACTCCATTGACCTGCCAACACACATCCGTATCTCTGTGGCTGGCATCGAGCTGTCTCACTATCTTGCTTTATTTTCTTCATGGCATTTAGCCATGTCTGAAACAATTTGTTTTATCTACTTGTTTACCTGTTGACTGTCAGTCTTCCTCACTGGAATTCAAGCTCTGTGGGCAAGGAACTTTGTTTTTTCTACATTCATATCCCCAGTCCCTATACCACATTAGGTCCCCAAGTACCTGATGGTCGAATGAATGAATCAGGCTCTGTTGTTGAAAAGCCGTGACCTTAGACTAATTTTTTAACCAATGAAAGCCTGTGTTTGCTCCTGAAAAGGGGACAATTACACCTGTGTGGAGATTTTCTGAGGAGATTTGAGAGATTTAATCAGAAATTAAAATTTTCCTCAAGATGATAGTGCTTATCAATATACTATATCACAAATTTGTACTAATAGTTTGTGTGCAAAAATTGAGAGTTTTGCAATCAAAAGAAGTCTATATCTGCCCCTGTTCTGTGACAAAAGTCCAGAACAAGGAATTCTTAGCTATGTGCAAATTGAAAGCCATAGGAAAAAATTCTCCCTGACACTCTTAAAAAAAAAATGTTTGATATTTTGATATCAAACTTTTTTGGAGACAGATGACATAAGTTTGGGCCCATTTCACAGTTAGAAAATATGAAATCATCTTGTTTACTCAAGTGTGCATGAATAACCAGGTCAAAATAATCAGATTTGTAAATATTTATTAATTTTAAATTAGCTCATTAAAATAATTTAAATATTAAATTAACTCCTTCAAATGTGAAGGAGAGACAGCACATTAAATCAGTTTAAATATTAGTTTAAATATTCCCTTTTTTTTTGCATTTCTTTAAGGAAAAGACATTAAATATTTGTTCTGTTAAAAATGGAAAAAACAGCTCATGTAGCTTTTATGAAGAATTTGAGGCAGTGGCAATTAAAAACTACATAACTACTATTTAGTTACTCAATAATTTGTAACTCTTCGCTATTCCTCTATAATGTGCTAAAGCTAAAAATGTCTTCTCAATTTAAAATTTCATGGAGTAACACATGAAACTTAGTCATTTGGCTTAAATATCAAATAAATTTCCTTTATTTTAATTACCTGTGAGGTATGATATTATCAATGGAAAACAGTAACAGTGCATAAAACTTACCTCTTATTAGTATGTTTTAAATTTATTATGTCTTAATATCTACTTAGTAATAGGTTTGAAAATTATTGAGCATTGATTCTTTTTAAATTCCAATTTTTTCATCTCTATTTTGAAAAGAAAACATCACACAAGGTATGAAAACTAGAAATACACATTTGTTTGAAGAGAATACCAATAGAGGAGAATGTATCAAGTTCATTTTTCTTAACTTCTTAATATTTTTATTCTAAAAATATATATTCTCAAGCTGTTTGAAAATTTCTCATAAGTAATTAGTGATTAGAGTCAAGGTTAAGGACGTGGTATATTTTGCACTTATTAGGTTTGACATCAAGTTTACCTGTGCTTCAAAGATATCCCAGTCCTGGCAAAACCTGCATAGAGTAGCACTAGGACAGCACAAACACTCAGGAAAGCCAACAAACTGCCAGAGGCAATAGATAAATACAGAACACCAAAAATCTGGTTTTCCATAACTAGGCCAAAGTTTAATTATAGCATAGCTCAGCTTATTCCCAGGAATATTTTGTTTGCAACTATTTAAATAATTAATTTGTGCATTCCATAGGACAAGCTAGTGTACTGAAAATAATTTATTTTTTAATTACAAAAAACAGAGTGCACTTGAGAAGCAGGTGCTGTATGTAAGTGTTGAATAACTTAAATTGTACACTTAAAACTAATATTGCACTCTATGTACACTAACTGGAATTTAAATAAAAACTTAAAAAATAAATAAAAATAAAAATTTTTGAGTGTTTATAACACATATGGAGTATCATTTTCATTCAATGACATATTTGCTTGTATGAAACAATTAGGACAATAAAGAAATTTGTTAATAGCTCATTGTAGTTAATTTATATTAGCTACAATCTAAAACATTAGCTTCCAGTCACAAAAATCATAAATCAAGAATTAAATAATATTTTTATGTAGCTATCTTTAATTGGAAATGTGAGGTGCAGATAAAAGTCTGTCTATTACAAATAGTTCTTAGACCCAAGGTCTCATTAGGATATTAACAATCTTCAAAATAATAGTTTGTCAAAGTGCTATTGGAAAATAATATATAATAATTATATAATAAGGAAAATAATTATATAATGAGGTGATTACACTGTTGAGATTATAATTCTTATATTGTTTAGCTTTTGCATAATGGTTATAATGACCATAGTAAAATTAGGCAGGTGAACACATACTAATTTTTATCTATTTAATTCATGACTTCGATGAATACAACTTCTCATTTTTAAATTTATTTCAAATATATGAGAAAAGACAATAAATATTTTTTGAAAAACGAGAATTTACCACTGGTGCATATAATGCCACATCAATTAACCTTAATACTTTCTTCCCTTTCCCTCTTTTCACAGCCATTAAAGATATGAAAGGCAAGACAATTTGATCCAGTCAGGATCAATAGCAGATAATACATATAAACACTCAAAATATATAAATAAAACAGTTACAAAGACTTTAAAACAGTATGTAGAATATAGTCAAGGATATGAAAGACAAGATTAAGAATTTTGAAAGAGATCTAGAAACTACAAAAAAGAATGCTAGAATTCTAGAACTGAAAAATGCCATAACAGAAGTTGCAAACTCCTTTAATGGATTAAGTGCGAGATTGTATACAGCTGAATAAAGAATTAGGAAAATAAAATATTGGTCAAAAGAAAATGTCCAAAACGAAGAACAAAGAGACCAAAGGTGAACGATGAGGGTAGAAGTATTCAAAGATAAGTATATATGTAATTGGGGTCCCATTAAGAATAGTGTGAGAGAATGGGACAGAAGCAATGTTGAAAAAGAAAATGAATGGTAATTTTCCAAAATTGCTGAAAGATATCAAGATGCACACTTAATACATCATATAAACCCTCACAGGAATAAATGCAAAGAGAATCACAACAAAGCAATAATGGTAACACTATTGGAAATTGAAGGTATAAAGAACTACAAATCATCAAGAAAATTTTTGTAAAAAGGAGAGATTGCTTTTAAATGCTGTTTTCTGACTTCAAGAAAAAAAAACAAAACAGTGAAATTTTTAAAGCAATATAATAATGTCTTGAAGTGAGGAAAGAAAACTACCAATCTAGAATTTTATTTCCAGGAAACATTCACATTTAAAAAGGGCAAAATAAAGTCGTTTCAGACAACGAAAACCTAAACCAAATTATGAATAGACTAAAAGAAGTTCTATATGCAATCACAGAGATGCAGGAAGTAATTAAGTGTATATATGACTGTATAAAAACATAATAATGTATGTATTATGGGACTTAAATTATATAAAATTAAATACCTGAAAACAGCATATAATTCAGGAGAGGTATAAAAATAGTTAAGACATTCATTCAAAGGTTCTCAATTTTTGCTACAGTAATAAAAATACTAATTTGCATCATACTTTGATTAGGTCAAACATACATTCTGTAACCTCAGTAGTAACCAGTAAAACATGTGAAAGAATTTAAAAATAACAAGCTAATGGGAAAGGAAAATTCAATGACAAATATACTCAACCCAAGAGATGACTAGCAATGAGATAAAAGGAAATCTAAAACAGGAAAACAAATGGAATGTAGAGAGTAAGTCGGCACTTAAATTAAAAAAAAAATCACTATTACATTAAATATAAAAGGGCTGAATACTCCTCTGAAAAGACCTATATAACCAAACTGAATGATAAAGCAATACATCCACTATAAAGAGACAAATCTAAAGCATAAACATATAGAAAATTTAAAACTAAAAGAATGAAAAATAGGTCACACATAAAGCATTGATGGACAAAAAAAAAAAAAGGATACTTTATTATACGAGAAGTTTCATTTCACCAGGAAGATATAATTTGTCTAAATGAAGTATTTATCAACCTCTCCGTATCATCCCATTTCCTTAAGGAGTCTTTTTAGCTTCTCTTTCCAACACTATATTTGTTAGTGAGTCTTTTTGGAAGGAGATAAACTATTACGATATGTAAGAATGTTCTGCTTCCCAAGAACCAATTATCACCCCACAGTGAAGGTATGATTTAACAGCACACCATTAAAATATTAGTTTATTAGTTTATATAAAAATGCTGATATTCAGCTATTTGATCCATAATGGCAATTTCATATCTCTAACACAATATAATGAAGTAAAAGATGGCAGTATTAAAAGGAAAAATAGACAAATCCACAATTATCTGGAGCTGTTAACATTCCTCTTTCAGTAATTAGAGGAAGAAAAAACATCAGTAAAGATGTGGAAGATCTGAATAATGCAATTATTGAATTTTCTAACTGGCATATATAAAGCACTATACCTAACAACCACAGAATAAACATTCATTTCAAGTGCATGTGAAATGTTTACAAAAGTTGACCATATGCTGGGTCACACATACAAGCTGCAACAAATTTCAAAGACCTAAATCATACACAGTATGATCTATGATCACAGTAGAATTATACTAAGAAACAATGACAAAAAGATAACTAGGAAATCTCAATATACTTAAAAATTAATAAATGCATTTTTAAATCATCTGTGAGTCCAAAGAGAAATTACAAATGAAACTATTTTGAATGAACTCATAATGGAAGCGCTAAATTTTGGGACACAGCTAGAACTGTTAGAGGAAAATCTATAGCTTTAAATGTATATATTCAAAAAGAAGAAGGACTGAAAAGTAAATGAGCCAAAAACAATAACAACAACAACAAAATCATTTGGGAAAACAGAAAAACAAAACAAAACAAAAACTCAGCAAATAAGTCTAAAGAAAGGAACAAGAAGGAAATAATAAAGAACTGAAATTAAAAATAGACAACAAACATAGATAAATGAAAAGGATTTTTAAAAAATAAAACTTATTTACTTGAAATAGCTAATAAAATTGATCTTGACAAAACCATAGGGAAAAAAGGAAAAACAGGAATAGCACAATAAATTAATAGCAAGAATAAAAAGTAAGACTAATATTAAAACAGGATATTACAAATAACCTCATGCTAGTTTTAAAATTTAGACAAAATAGCTAAGAACAAGAAATACACAACTTACCAAAACTGAAAATAAAAGTAGAAAATCTGAATAGCCTATAAAAGTTAGTGGAATTAAAATTATAACTATAAAATTTTCTATAAAATATTCTAGGACCACATGGATTTATTTATAATTTTTAACAAATATTTAAGGAAAAAATAACAGAAATTTATATAAATTCCCCCAAAATATTTTTAAAAGAATAATTTTTCTAATTTTATGAGGCCTGTGGATCCCTGACAGGGTTGTTACCAAAAAGGATCGTTTTAGGCTAATCTTTTTCACCAACACAGTTTCAAAATCCTGAAAATTATTAGCATTCCAGAAACAAGGAAATGAGGGATTTAGGGGAAAAAAAAAAAAAAGCACAACATATCATGACTAAATTGCAATTATTTTAGGACTTCAAGTTTGATTTGACATTGTAAAATCAACCACCATCACAATAGAATGATACAGAAAAATCATATGATAGGTATCAAAAAAATTTGAGGAACGCCTGGGTGGCTCCGTTGCTTAAGCCGCTGCCTTCGGCTCAGGTCATGATCCTGGCATCGTAGGATCGAGTCCCACATCGGGCTCCTTGCTCAGCCGGGAGCCTGCTTCTCCCTCTGCCTCTAGCCTGCCACTCTGTCTGCCTGTGCTTGCGCTCTGTATCTCTCCCCCCCCCCCTCTCTAACAAATAAATAAAAATCTTAAAAAAAAATCTGATAGGTATTCATTCATTAAAACTAGCAAACTGGAATAGAAAGAAACTACCAAATATTATAAAGAATATCATACTAAGTGTAAAAAAAATTGAAAGCTCTCCTGAGATTTGAAACAATCCATTTACCCAGTGTTACCCTCTTCAACAATTTACTGACAATTCTAGCTAGCACAATAAGACAAAGTTCAGTATGGAAAAAGAAGATAAAAAAACTGTCAATATAGAGATAGTAAGATTGTCTACCTAGAAAATGAAAGAAATCTACAGAATAAAGTATTATAATTCATAAGTGAGTTAAGCAATGTTGTTGATAAATTGATATAAAATAATCTGTTTTTTTAAAAAATATTTATTTATTTATTTGACAGAGATCACAAGTAGGCAGAGAGACAGGCAGAGAGAGAGGAGGAAGCAGGCTCCCTGCTGAGCAGAGAGCCCGATATGGGGGCTCGATCCCAGGACCCTGGGATCATGACCTGAGCTGAAGGCAGAGGCTTTAACCCACTGAGCCACCCAGGTGCTCCTAGAAAAATCTGTTTTTCTAAGTATTAGCAACAAAAGTTAAAATTGAAATTGAAGAGATAGCATTCTGAATAATATCAAAATATGTAGCAAAAAATGTGTAAAATGGCCACAAAACAAGCTAGAAGATATTATTGAGAGAATTTAATAGAGTCCTAAATAAATGGAGGGATATACTATGTTATAAATTTGAAGAGTCAGGAAAGATGTCAGTCTTTCCAAACTGATCTATGATCAATATCGTAACAGTGTTTCGTTTTACAGGAAGGAAACTAAGTTAATTTATAATTTATATGGAATGAAGAAGGACCAAAATAATCCTGAAGAAGAAAACAGAAGATTTTACGAAAACAGAAGATTTTACCAAGGGGAGAAAATATATATAACATATATAGCAATCATATATATATGATTTTATATATATGATAAATATATATAAAATATATATACATATATATTTTATATATTAAAATATATAAAGAATTCTTATAAGTTAATATCTAAATGACTTGTTTAAAAATTTGACAGAGAATGTTTACCTGACCTATAACAAGTGAAAAAATGCTCCAATTTATTAATAATCAGGAAAATGCAAATTAAAACCAAGATAAGCTTTCATTACATACCTACTAAATGCTAATAAGTAAGGTTATGGGGAAGTGATCTATCATATGGAGTTGGTAAGAATGTACATTATTTGAACCATTTTGAGCAATTTTTCGAATTTTCTACTAAGGTTGAACATTAACATTCTCTGTTGGCTAGCAACTTATTCCTAAGTATACGTTCAACAGAAATACAGGTACATGTGCACCAAAGATGTGTAACAAGAATACTCAGGCCAGTATTTTTTATAATATTAAAAAACTAGATGCAACACAAATGTTTTTCCACAGCAGAATGAGCAAACAAATTCTTGCATATTCAAATAATTAAACACTATGGAATAGTGAAAATAAACAAAATACAACCATATTTAACAACTGAATGAGTCTTACCCTGTAATGGTGAATGGCAGAATGGAGGAGGCATGATGGATTCCTGAGGTGGCAATAATGTAATAATGTTCAAGTTCTTGGCTTGGGTCATGATTGCACAGGTTCACTTACAATAAGTGAATTGTTATGTTTATTTATATGATGGGTATTTTTCTGTATGTGCACTATTGTTTAATATAGAAAATTTTAAAAATTAAAAAAACAATATTTCCCTTAAATTTTTAAAGCACCCAGCAGCACTATACACAAAATAGCTACAACTTCATGAAATAATTTTTATATTTTGTAAGAAAATAGTACCAACTCTTAACACACATGATGCTTACTGTCTTTCACACAGTGTTCTAAGCAGTTTACAGGTAAAACTCATTTGATCTTCTCAACAATCATATGATGCACTACTATAAACTCTTTTATTTTATAGTAAGTCCAGTGAGGCCCAAAGAGATTAAATAACTTTCTTGGGATCATATTGCTAATAAGCGAACCACAATGAATTGCACCAGATTCTGCACCGTTCACCATTACACTATACTGCCTCTGACAGCCAAAATTCTGAAGTATAAAGTGTCAGATTCATCCATTGTGAATCCATTTAAAAAGAAATAGTATTGTTCCTTTATATATTAGAACATCCTATAAGTAAATATACCAAGTAGATTGCTTTAACATTTGAAACATACTTTTATGTTTTGCATAAATTTTTTCAATTCATGCTTAGAATGATTCAAAATGAACTTGAAACATAAAGCATTTTAAACATATAAAAGCAATAAAAATTTGTCATTAAAAAGCTGGGGTTGTATACCAATTCTGTCAGCTGTAACTTCTGTGAACCTCAATTTTCTTGCCATTAAAATAGGCATAACTAATCTTTTCCTAACAGGAATCTTTCAAGAATGAGGTGACTTGACATTTGTGCTATGAATCGAGTGATTAATTACATATGAAAGTCAATTCATCTTTGCAGTAAGTCCTAGAAATTTTAGAACCTAAAGTTACTTCACTTTAAATTTATATTTCAGGGGCACCTGGATGGCTCAGTTGGTTAAGCCTCTGCCTTCAGCTCAGGTCACGATCTCAAAGTCCTGGGATCGAGTCCCCTGTCAGGCTCGATGGGCAGGCTCTCCCTGCCCTCCCCATGTCAGGTTCCCTGCTCAGCAGGGAGTCTGCTTCTGCCTCTCCTCATGCTCTCCTACTCTTATAAATAAATAAATAAATATTTACATTGCAGAAATACAAAAGACAAAAACTCTAAATAACTTGCTGAAACTATTACTCTCAGAAAGACTACCAACTGGAACTTAAACTCAAGGCTTTAGATTACAAGTTTAGTGCCCCTTGTAAAAGTTTGAACCTTGGGGTGCCTGGGTGACTCAGTCGTGAAGTGTCGGCCTTTGACTCCTGTCATGATCCCAGGGTCCTGGGATTCAGCAGCATTGGGTTCCCTGCTCCATGGGAAGCCTGTTTCTCCCTCTTCCACTCCCACTCCATCTGCTTGTGTTGACTCTCTCGCTGTCTCTCTTTGTCAAATAAGTAAATAAAATATTAAAAAAAAAGTTTGAACCTCATTTTTTTCTTCCTGATTTCCTTTCTCTTTCACAACATAACATACAAACTGAATTTTTAAAGAAAAATTATAATTATTATCATTTAATCTAATAAATGCATCTATTTCTTTTGGTAAAGAATTACATTAAAGGATGCATTTTCGGTAGGGTATATTCTCCAAATCACTGTCTTCTTGACATGAATTACCACATAAAAAGCTTTTATATAAATTCGTCTTCAAGTTTGAGAAGTCCTTGCTTTTAATCTCTTTCTCATGCACTCACACGTAAACACTTGGGGCAATATATTAATTTTAAAAAGAGGACAATATTTCTCAATTATTATAAGTCAATGAATAATTTTATGTGATTAATGATTTTTTTAATAATTAAAATAGATTTATGAAGACAAGTTTAGAATGTTGGCTCTGGTCATTCAAAACCTGCAATCAAACAAATTCCTATCTGTTTTATGTTTATCCTTTTCATTTTATTTTTACTTAAAGATTACTCTTTACTCCAAACATAATATAAAGTCTAGAAAAATATAAAATAAAAAGTACTGAATAACAAAAATGACTAATATTTACATTTTCCCAATCAAATTAAAAACCAAATTGAACATGTTTTCATTTAGTTGAAAAAGCAAGAACAATATCTTACAGACATAGAAATATGCTATATTTCTATTTCATGGAAAAACAACTTTTTTCTTAAATTTAATGACCTTTTCTAAATCAAGGCATTTTTTAGACCTTTGTATTACTGCAGCATCTCCTTTCTATAAGAATGCTTCTACACTTTTGTGAATGACTGAGTTCTTTCATCTGACCAGACACAGCTGGCAAGTGGCATAATGAGAAAGGGAAATGAAAGTCTTTTTTTTTTCTCCTGTAAAACCAAAAAATATATAAATCGTATTCAAACTGAAGCGTTAGTTGCTTGTATTGCAACAAATGACACATTTTAATACACATAAGTGTTTTCTACTGTTTTGTGAACACATGATATTATAGTAAATTTTAATTTTAAAGGTCTATCAATAACATGTGGTTTCCCTAAATACTATTTGGATGAATATAAATTTTGGGTCTTTAATTAATTCAAAAAACTAAACCAACCTGACCAATTCTAAAGCAGAAAATTTAGACAAAATGTTCAAAACAATAAAATATGTACAGTAAAATATGTATATACAGTTTATGGAAAAAAATCTCAAATAGTTGGGCATACAATGGACCAAAATATTTTCTTAGACATGTGTAAAAGCTAGAAGGAACTTTGACCTTCACTAAGCCCCTTGTTTTTTCCAGGAGGAAACTGGAGTTCAGAGTGATGATTGGCCCAAAGTTACTCAAGCAGGAGTTGTTCCTTGCTGGTCATACTGCGCTCCTTCGTCATGTCAATGACATATGGGAAGAACTCAACAGGATTGAAGGAAGAAGCAAATGAAGCAATTTAAAAAACAAAACAGAACTCTTCTTTTACTTTCTATTTTTTTCTCAACTTTAAATATCACACAATAAAAATAAATATTTTTCATTTCCCCACTGTAGATGTAATAAACTTGTGGGGAGAAAAGCTGAACGATTCTAAAGTATATGCAGGAAAAGTACGTTTTGCTCTCCATCCTGTATTCCAAGTTCTCCCAGAGGTGTCCATCGTTTAAGATTTTTATTGGAATTTCCAGAAAATTTCTGTTGGTGTGTATGAATGTGTATATATAGTTGTGGAAATGTTTAGCCTTTTTTTTCCTTAATAATTAATTTCCTTAAAAATTCCATATTTGTGCTTGCGGATCTAGCACATTCTTTTAAATAACTATCTGTTTTCTAATGTACATATTTAAAGTAACATTTTCAACAACTCACCTATTATTGGATTTAGGAACCTTCTTGTTCTTTTTATATTACAGAATATAAAATGAACATAATTTGATATGTTCTTAGGCTAAGATTTACCAAGGTCAACGAATATTTAAGTCATTGACTATTTGATATCTTTTTGATACCAAGTCAGACCAAATCAGGCATATGTTAACCACCTTATGTCTACACCTGGACCTAGGGAAACAGCCCTAAGCCCAAATTGGCCCTAGACCTGACCTCCAATTGCAGGAGAAGATAGGCGTATTCCTAAAACTCAGAACTCTTAAATATATTTCAGTATATTTAAGTCAGGTATTAAACCCCCTTTTTGAACAAAATCTTTACTTTGTATGTCTGAAGCAGTGGGCTGGTAATGATCATTTTCATCATGTGATGATAAATTTCATCAAATATCCTGTTAAAAGGATATTTTATGTATTTCTTATTTATATGTTAATTATGACAATGCAAAACACAAAAGGTCTTAATAAGAAAACAATCTGGAATTTTAATAAAAAATCTTAGGTGAATTTACCAACTACTAGAAAGGAAAAACTAAAAAAAATATTACTCCAAATTTTACTAAAGGAAACTCCATCAACATCTCATTACTAATCTTAATTTTTTCCATCTTCTCCCTACAAATGTAGGAAAGGGAGGAGACAAGGAAGGGAGGGAAGGAAGAAGGTTAAATGTATGACATAAACTTTCTTTACTGGCATGTCAGCTAAGGCTATTATTATCCTACTTCTATACTACATGCAAATAGATGTATAAAGCAGCCATGAAAGGATTTAGATTTTCAAAATATTGGTGTATTTATACAGTATTACATTAAAACCTGTATATTGTTTAATAAGTTCCTGTGTGTTTAGTGTTGAGTTATTTTTAGGTTTATCTGAAACTACAAACCTTGCTCCCTGTTCTCCATGGTTGAGTTGGTAACTGTAAATTGTCACATAGAGGAGATGCCAGGATGAATGTTCTGACCCAATCTGACTGGTGAGATCCAATCTCACCAGTGTGTCTGGATTAGGGGAGCTGAACTGCATCAATCCCACCACTAGGATGAGGCAGTGACCCTGGGCCATCAGGGCAAAGTTCTCAGAGCAGCTACTCAGTGGACAACTGATTCACCAAAGAAAATGTTCTTTGTCTGAGGATTCCTCCAATTGGATTATCCACATGTTTTCAATTATGCTAAAGAAACCAGAATTGGGTTAAGGAGATATTGAACTAAAT
This sequence comes from Mustela lutreola, assembly GCF_030435805.1. Classification (NCBI taxonomy): domain Eukaryota; kingdom Metazoa; phylum Chordata; class Mammalia; order Carnivora; family Mustelidae; genus Mustela; species Mustela lutreola. The sequence goes on from NC_081295.1 coordinate 65,931,887, forward strand.
AATATAGAAAATCCACAATAATGATTGGCACTCAGGAGAAAGATTCTTGTTATGTAACATTATAGTACCCACCTACAATGAACACAGAGCACGTCCCTTACTGTATGAAGGAGTGTTGCCGCCATGGAGCAGCCCATTACCCTAGCACAAGAGAACCGGGGCAAGCCTGGGTGATCGTCTCTGGGGAGCAATAGTCTTCCTGAGGAGAAATTCTCCAAAACCTAGGACTTTGTTTGGCTTTTGTTTTTCTTAGGCAATGAGAGTATTTTGGAGGTGAAATTATGTGAATTTGGAAAACTGAGCAAAGGCAAAGTAGAAAGGGAAGTGGTAGAAATAAAGGATGGGAGAGATGGAAGAATAAAAACAAATGGATGCTAAGAAGTCAGATATTAATCTTGTCAGATTTGGGAAGGAAAACGGCATTCTACAAATATTCCAATGGCCGCATTTAAAGATGAGGAAACTGAGGCCCCCCAAATTTAAGAAATGTGCACTAACTCACATGGGTTATCTCCATAAGTTCTGAGCTGCTAGGTAAGCTTTCCTAACACTGAGGGCATTTCCCAGAACACCACCACATTGCATCAATAACTCAAGCCCATTGCAGTTTGTGACCATTCCCTGCTTGTACCAAATGGCTGCTGGCATCTGGGGCTGCTGTTAAAGTTCTCCTGCTTTCTATGACTCCTTGGGGTTCCAAGTTCAAACGATGATAGAGAAGACACCATCATCACCATTGATTTAGTTCACTGACTTAATTCACCATCTCCATCCTGTGCAGTAACTTAATTCGGCCCCTGGAGAAAACTTCAGATGTCTTCAATGTTATATTTTTGTATTTTTTTTTAATAACACCATTATATATGTTATTTTAGAAGAATGGCAATGCCTTTAATTGATCATATTAAAGATCACCATAATAGAAATAAATACATAGATAGAAAATTTAGTTTTCTTCTTAAATTCCAATTAGCATAGTTTCACATCTTCAGTTTCACTTTTCCTCATCACTACCTCCCTCCAAACTTTGCTTTGTTCTTCCATTTCTCTGCAAAGACTCTGCTATTCACTTATATGTTTATCCAGAATTTAAATTTCCCAAAGGTAGAAATTGTTGTTTATCTATCTTTGTATTCATTCATGGGACATGTAGAAAATACACAGTGATGTTTTTGAATAAAGGTTTGATGTTTTCACATTTATACATATATATTATTTTAAAAACTCTAAATTAAGAATACTATAAAAAGTTTCAAATAAAAAGCACTGTTAGAAACACAATACAATCAGTTTCCTTTATAGATAATGAAACTGAAGTGAAGAGTGAGCAAATAGCTCAGTCACCCAGCTAGTTAGAGCCTGAAGAGAATATCCACTCTGGTCTCCTGTCTCTGCCTCCTGATTTTGTTGCTGCTGTCATTGTTTGTTTTGTTTTGTTTTGTTTTGTGTGCTCCATGCAGTCACTTTCTAATAAGTACAAATGAAATCATTTGGATACCTAAATGATTCTTGGAAAAGTATAAATACCTTGGTTATACACTAGAACTTTGACACGCTTCACTCTCTGCGTTCAAATCTCTAAGTGCTTGTGTATAGTAGATATTCAGTCAGTTTGGGTTTCTACATCCCTTTTTCCCTTCTCTCCCCCAAATTTCCATATCAATTACTTCAAAAATTGCTAATACACCAAGTATGTACCATCTCACACATCAAAGTTAGCACGTCCACTTAGTCACCCCAGATGCTCCTGGAAGCCAACAGTACAGATCACAAGGCTGCTCTCATGTGAATGATGGAAGTGCTCTCCAAGGCACATCATTGGGAGAAATGCAGGTGCCACCATGAAGAAACACTGTTAGAGAGGACCTCATTACATGTCCAAATGCCAAATCCCTTCTTCCTCAGCCAGATGTACATCTTAGAGGAGAGGTTCCTACTTGTCTCTAGGCTACTTTTGGGATACACGTGCAAAGTAGCACATGTGTGCCCACCATAGGATGGTGGATTTTTGGAAGAAGACATTCTGTATATCCAGGGTCCCCGGTAAGTGACCTACTTTCCCCAATAAGATGTCCCCCCAAAGTCAGTGTCAGTTGAGCTACTTAGACTACCTGTTAGCTTTTACATTTAGATGTTTGGAAATCTATCCTAATTTTTAATTTTGGTGGTTCTCTTTAATATAATGAAGACCTCTTTATCTTGCTTGAGATTAGTCTAGGGCTTAAAAAATTCCTTCCAACACTGTTCTGTGAGTTGGCAAGCAGCTTCCTCCGTGATTTGAGCCTAGCTAACAACCTTGGACTTTGGAAGATTAATTACTAGGCAGATGCATTTTCAAGGTGGTTCATTTTCACTTTGAGGAAACTTGGTCATTTTACTTTTGCATCTGTTTGGAGTAGGATGTCCTTTGGCTGAAAATAACACAGGTCAATGCTGAGAATGCCCTCCTCTGTACTACTGATGTGCTGATTTCTAGATTACATTTTAGGCCGGACTGACACCAAAAACATTTTTCAAAGACAGTAAAAAATGCCATACTTTTGAAGCATTTAAATAATTTACAATATATGAAGGGTAGTAAGTGCTCGACAAGTATTTTAACTAGGTATTTATTGAGAACTGACAATAAACAGCTTTGTGCTGAAAACCATGTAAAGCACCAAAAGGTGCACTGGTATGATTTTCCCTAAGTCGATGTCTGTTCATGACACATCTTGAATTTTTCCACACTTATCCTAAGTAACTTGATTCCAAAAAGGTTTTTTGTCAGCTAATTTGCTGACTTAGAGTCACCACTGATTTTTGTCTCCTTTTGGTCAACTGAGCCAGTACAGTCTGAAATTGGACAGCTTATGGTATCAGGTAAAAATCCTTACAAAGAGGGTACAATCTTCGGAGTTGCAACTAGTTAACTTTGGGCTTCTACTTGCTACAAAAAGCAACTTCATTTTATTGGAGAAAATGTCAATCAAGACGCAACTACTGACACCCATCTTTGTTTCCCCAGCGGGTAATACAAGATAAAGCAGAGGAAATGGAGGGACCGCATTTGGAACACACAAAGTCCTTGTTTTCCCACTAGGCGCTGGAGAAAAGCAATTGTCCATTCACAGCACATCCTTTGCATTTCGGAGCTAATATTTTCACAGTTCTTAACTTAGTACATCACAGTTTCATGCAGTTAATTTTGTTAACCCTTTGAAATGCACTATGTCTTTGATATCTTGCTTAATATTTCTAACATGACCCACTTTTTAAAATTTCTGTTTTTCGAGGTGGAGAGTAGAAATCTTTAAAAAAAGAAAAATCAGTAAGAAATTTTGGAAACAGAGTCATGGTTTTGAATAATCCCGTCTTACTTGCTATTGCATAACTTTGAGAAGGCTAATAAGGAAATCCAGGTTAACCATATGTTACTGGAATTGCTTTGGCAAAATTGGACTCTTTGCACAGAAATGATTTTTAGCAGGGGTTCCCCTCAACGCATAATAATAACATGTCATTGAAAACAACATTATGTTATTTGCCCTGCTTCCTGCAGCAGTTAGTGTGTTTACTGTCTATGCCTGCCTTCTGATGCAAAGAGGTTTACTCAAACAGTCACTCTGCCCAAAGCCCATAAAGAACAGGATCTATGGATGATTAATTAGATCCCCGGCTCAATCACTGAGGTCCCTAATTAAATATCTCACTCTGCTTTCAACTCTTGCAGGAAAAGAAAATTAGCAAATTCACAGGGTTAATAAAGAACTTTTTAGTTTCCTTTATAAAAAGTAAGATCTAAAAACCATGGGTCATCTAACTCAGCGCCTGCACCTCTTCTGCCGACTTCCAATTCCAGAATATTTTTTTAAATGCAACAAGGTGATAAAGTGCATTTTCCTCAGGAATTCGTTTTTCTGACATACCTTCTACAAGTTTTTCTACCTTCAGCCCTATTACCTATTAGCTTATTCCTACTAATTTTTTCTTCTTGAAGTCTGCTATCAACCAACATGGCAAACTCAAGATAAAAAAAAAAAAAAAAAAAAGAAAAAACCCTGATTTTCTTTTTCCCTGTCCTGCAGTCCTCACCAATCTCTGTACCAATATTTTCCTGTTCTATCTCCACTGAAAAGAAAAATTAGCCAACTCTAAGGTTTATGTTGAAGAAGAAGTATTGCATTCATTACAAAAGAAGGGAAATAGGAATCCTCCTCCATGGGGGCTCGAAGTGCAATGAAAATCCCGGAGTCTCGCATTTAGGCTGGTTGGAATGAAAGGGTTAATTCAGGGTAAGTGATAATGTTTAGTCCCTTCGCCTAGAAAAAGGAAGGAAATTCAAAAGCTGGTTGCTGTAGTAACAATCACAGACCAAAAAAAAAAAAATATATATATATATATATACACACACACACACACACACACACACACACACACATATATATATATACACACAGGTTCATTTTAAATAAAACTCCTGCCATCTCTCTGTGATTCCGTTCTCTCAAGAAAAATGAGCTTGCCGCTTAAATTTGTTGTACCTACCTCAACCATTAAACAAGACATTTAACCATAGTGGCAGTTCTGTGACCTTTGAATGCCGTGAAATCTCTGAGCGGTGCTGCTTGTTCATGAAGACTTGTGCTGCAGAATCCAGCAACTTCATCCAGGATTAGGAATATAATTAAGTAAAAACAAGGGGAAAAGAAAAGAAAAGAAAAGAAAAGAAAAGAAAAGGAAAGAAAAGAAACACAAAAGCACGCAGAGAAATCGAGAGAGAAAGAAGGTAGAAAGAGAGATTGTCTCTGGGTGAGTACACGACTTTTCTCCCAGGCAAGAGCTGGGACAGAGCCGAGCCTGCTGCAGTGCCCAGACCCACGACTGGCTGGGGGAGCAGGCAGGCAGCCGGCCTGCTAGGCTGGGAGGTGCTGTCAGTTGCCACAGGCGAGGAAAAGCAGAGACCAATCGGCTTCAACTCTGGCGGCTTACTGAAGTGGAGCCTTTTCTGTTTATGTTTCCTCATTTCAAGAGTGACGTCAAAGGGTTTAGTTTTTCCTCTGCATGTGCTATTAATTTTAAAGTACTGTACTATGGGAAGAATGTGTGTGTGCCTGTGGTTAGTCTGGGCACCCCACTCTCAGGAGAACCCAAGAAACATTTCCTATATTCAGGAATGGAGTTTAAAAATTTAAAATACCTCATGGTTGGGTGTATCAAAAACAAAAATAAAAACAAAAAATAGATAAAAACCTTGAGCTAAATAATAGTGGCAAGATTTATATACTCTTTTTCCAAATGCAAGTTGTGTACATATGCCCACTTGACAGCTGTTGCTTATTTCAAAATGAACTCTTTGTCAGCCTTACCTAAAATGAATTGTTAATCTTTATAGTCATGGATGCAGAGTTCTGCAAATGAGCTGGTGAGTGATATTATGTGCAGGGAAAAACAGAGATCCTGTTTATGCTGCTGATCCCTGATTTTCTATCTTTCCTCCAGCTTCTGTGGTGAAGCTTTAGGATTATTTGTGCTAGGGGGATCCTTCCTGCAACTCCCCACAGGGAATCATTTAAGAAGCAGGGCGTGCTGATACCATACAGGCATGCCTGGGATTTCAGCATGTCCTCTTCCCAAACGTGTGAAGGTACAGTTATTTAAGGATTCTTCCTCTACCAGGGGCCCCAGCTTATCCCTGTATTTCTCTTCCTACTCTGGAAAATCTCAGTGGTGGCCATCTGTTGTTTCTCCCTCCTCCATATTCTCTCCCTTCGCCCCCTGCCCCATTTTGCTATTAGAACATCTTTTTTTCTTTTGGAAACTTTCCTTTCCCCACCTATGGACCGCACAGCCTTCCTCTGCCACCTCCCTCCTCCCTCTCAGCCCCTGAACCCCCACCCCAACTATGTGACCATAGTGACCCAGACTGGCCAATCAGATTTCTCCATTGCTCTAGACACAGAAAATGTTTTAGGAGTAGGCACATCACTTAAGAAAGGCCAGAGTCCTTTTTCAAATATTAATACTGATTCTTTGGGAAAGGACGTATTTCTCTCTCTCTACAAGCGTACGAGGTAGGGTTAAATAAGCCTGTAGTTGTTAGGGTGCATCTTTGATGTTGAAGATACAGCAATGAACAAAACAGATAGTACCTGCCTTCATGTACTTTACATCTGAGGGAAGCGTGAAGACAGGCAATAAGAATAAATAAATATATAATATCCGTTGGTAATAAGGCTTTGAAATAAAGGTAAGTAAGGGCAAAAGTAGTGTGCGTGTGCGTGTGTTTGCTGTTTTAGGTATAATGATCATGGAAGCACTATGATAAAGCAATGTGGAGCAGAGTCCTGAATGAAATGAAGAAGCAGGTCATCTGTGTCTCTGCATTCCAGGCAACAGAAGCTGCATAAAGTCCTAAGACAGGTGAATGCTTGGTATATTCAAAAAACAGGGGAAATCGAATAGCTAGAAGAGAATGAGCAAAAGAAAGAAATGGGTTTAGAGAGATATGTCTCAGGCAAGATCAGGAAGCATCTTAGAAGCCAGTTAAAGCATTTAGACTTTATTCTAAGATGGAAAACCTATCAGAGTGTTTTGAACTAAGGAATGCCTATGATCAACATAAATTCTAAAAGGATTTCCTCTCCCTTCTGTGTGGAAAACAGACTTTAGAGGAACAAGGGTAAAAGTAGGGAGGCCAATAATGAGACCATTGCAATAATGGCTTGATCTTCGGTGAAGGTGGGGAAGGTGAAGGGGGCCAGATTCTGGAAGGATGTGTGTGTGTGTGTGTGTACACATATAGAATTAGCAGGATTTCAAGATGTGGGGTGTGAGAGAAAGAGAGGGATCAGGAATAGTTCCCAGGATCCTCTCTTGAGCAAACTAGAATAGAGTTGGCACTTACTGATAGAGGGTAACTGGAAGAAGAACCTAGTTTTGAGCTGAAATAAAAGTGGTTCTGGGACTTCATTGAACAGCAACAAATATTTATTGATCATGTACTCTGTACAGGCACTGTTTTAAGTGTTAGAGATGAAGAAGTGAACACAAACAAACAAACACAAAGGCCCTTGCCCTCATGAAACTTGGGTTTTTCTGAGAGAAGACAAATCATTACAATAAGGTAGAAGATTATAAAGGATACACTGAATGGGTGATGTGGAGTAGATGGTTCTATATATAGAACTGGAGTTCAGGGGACAGTTCCGAGCTATAGATATAAATTTGGAAATCATTGTATATTCAAGGTATTTAACACCATGAGACTGGATGAAATTACCAAGGCAGTGAGTACAGGTGGAAAAGCCCCAGGCAGTCCAAGATTAAGTAGTCAGGAATATGAGAAAGAACAAGTGGAGGAGACTGGGAAGGAATCTCCAAGAGATAAGAAAAAAAAAAAACAAAACAAAACCCAAAAGTGTGATACCTTGGAAGACAAATGAAATTTTCAATGATCAGCCTTGTAAAATGAAGATTAGATAAAGACTGAAAATTGACCCTTGAATTTAGAATGTGTAATCATTTGTGTCCTTGACAAAATCAGGTTCAGTACAGTAGAAAGGGTGAAAGGTCAAAAGAGAATTAAAGAGAAAAGTGGGGGCAGACAGTATAGGCAATTCTTTTAAGGTGTTTTTACCCACAGAGAGCTGAGAAACGGGGTACTAACTGGTAGGGAGAGTGGAATCAAGGAGGTCTTTCCAACTGGGAGAAATATCAGTATTTTGTATGCAGTGATAGGAAATATCGAGTTAAGAAGAATAATTAGTGATGCAGAAGAGAGAAGGGGAAATAGTTGGAACACATGGAGTATGTGGTATACTGAATTGCCCTTCAAAGATGCCCAGTCTCTGGAATCTGTGCCTCTATTATATTACATGACAAAAGGGACTTTGCAGATATAATGGAGGTGATGGATCTTAAAAGATGGAGATTGTTGGGGCACCTGGGTGGCTCAGATGGTTAAGTGTCTCCCTTTGGCTCAGGTCATGATCTCAGGGTCCTGTGATTGAGCCCCACATCGGGCTTCCTGCTCAGTGGAGAACCTGCTTCTCCCTCCCCCTCTGCCTCTCTCCCTACTTGTGCTCTCTTTCTCTCCCCCTTCTCTCAAATAAATAAAACTTAAAAAAAAAAAAAGGGGGGGGGGAGATTATCTTAAATTATCTGGTGTGCTCAATCTAATCATAGGAGCCCTTAAAAACAGAGAACTTTCTTTGGCTGGAAGCAGAAGAGAGATGCAGCAGAAGAAGTTAGAGAAGTTCCAAGTATCAGAAGCATTCAATGCATTGCTACTGGTTTCAGATGTAGGACCTGTGTGCAAGGAAAAGAGAAAACTAAAGGCTATCCCCAGCTGACAAGAAGGGAACAATCACCTTAGTTCCACAGCTGCAAGGCATTGGATTCTGCAACCAACCTGAATGGACAACCTGAAATAAATTCTTCCCTAGAACCTCAAGAAAGAAACACAGCCTTGCTGACACCTTGTTTTCAGCCTTTTGAGATGCTAAGCAGAGTATCTAGCCAAGGCACCTAAAGATCTATGAACTAATAAAGTTTCTGTTAATCCATTACAGCAGTGATGGAACACTGGTATAAAATGATTGGCTTTAGAAAGCAGCATGGATGATTCATCCACAGAACCAGAAGAGAAGGCAGAGTAAATGGTAGAGATATTGCTAGGTGGATTGTAGTAATGGTGGTGCAAGATTGTGAAAGTTCTCTGTGATTTCTAATTTCTCAATAAAATTGGAACTAAGTATTTTTTTAAAGATTTTATTTACTTATTTGACAGACAGAGATCACAAGTAGGCAGAGAGACAGGCAGAAAGAGAGAGGGGGGAAGCAGTTTCCCTGATGAGCAGAAATTCCCAATGCAAGGCTCGATCCCAGGACCCTGAGATCATGACCTGAGCCAAAGGTAGAGGTTTAACCCACTGAGCCACCCAGGCACCCCAGGAATTAAGAATATTGGCTAAGAGACAGTATAGAAGAAGTGGTGAAAGTTTGAAGAGAAAAGAAGTGAAATAGTCATCCAGAAGAGTAAAAATAAGGAGTTATCATAGAAGGATAACATAATGGTCAAGAGTACTAAGGGCTTATTTGAGTTTAGTTGTCATTAATTAAAGTGATAATAGAGAGTGTGTTACCTTTACAATATCCATGAGACATTCGAATAGAAATGTCATATGGGCAGCTTGGAGATAATTCTGGGGAGGTAAGGGCAGATGAAATGCTATTGAAAACTATGGGAGGGCATGAAATCATTTGATGAATGAGTATAGACTCAAGGTCGAAAGTCTGGGGTCTTCCAATATCTATTGGGATATTGGAAAATTGAGGATGATCTAGCAAAGGAGACCAAAAATGACTGGACATGGAGGTAGACACACAACCAAGACAGCGGGCTCTCAAAAGTTAAGTTCCAATAGTTGGTGGTGTGGACTGAATGTTTCTACCCTCCCCGGTACTCCCAAGGACACTTACCAATTCATATGTTGAAGCCCTAACTCCCAGTATGACTGCAATTGGAGAAAGGGCCCACAGGGAGGTAATTAAGGTTAAATGAGGTCATAGAGGTGGGACCCTAATCCGACAGGTCTGGTGCCCTTGTAAGAAAGGAAAACACACTAGAACTCTTTGTCTCCACCATGAAAGAACATAGCCAAAGGTTAGCTTTCTGCAAGCCAAGAAGAGAACTCTCAGCAGACACTAACGCTGCTCTCACTTTGATCCTGGTCTTCCACCTCCAGAACTATGAGAAAATAAATTTCTATTTTTTAAGTACCCAGACTATGATATTTTGTTATTCAATCCAAGTGAACTAATACAGTTACGTGAGCCACGAATTCTCTTTTTTTTGCTTGCAGCCACTTCAGTTGGCTTTCTGTTCCTTATAACAGGAAGAGTCCTAACAAATTCAATATACGGTGTCAATGTTTCCTAGAGGTGACTGTCAACTCTCCTCTACCTGATATAAATACTTCACCATTTGCAGCTTGAAAAACTTTAAGGATCTATCTGTGTCTGTAACTATATCTATATCTATCTAATCATTTCCACCAAGTACAAAATATTTACTAAGACTACTTATTTGAAATATTAACTGGTTTTCCAAGGCACCATTATTTAACATATATTTTGGAGTATTCTTTGAAACACAACATTTGAAATGACCACATTTTCTGTAATTTATTAGCTAGAAAAATAATCCACAAAGAGCCACCTTACTTTGGCCTCTTCATTTTCTTCCCAAATTCCCTTTTTAAATAGCTTATGACTCACAGAAATGACCACTCTTACTCATTTACTTTCCTTTATAATTTAACTCTCTATTTTCTCTATTACCAGAATAGAAAATATAATTCTTCTTGTGTTGCATCTCAAGAAAGATAACTTTCTCAGTGACCTTAGAAATATTAAATTTGCTCAAGGAGTACCTATTGAGCATAAATTATTGACAAAACCCAGTAGTGTATGTTCAACATACTACTGGGGTTGACAGAAATCAACAGATGTGATCTCTACTTTTGAAAGTTATATATTTGGCTTAAAGGGCAATATACATGTTCTTATAAGAGTAATAAGAGGAAAGATGCAGTAAGAATTCTTAAGATGGAAAAAGACACAATGGAAATCCAAAGAAAGGGGAGATTATTTCTCACAAGGGGAAGACTTTGCATAATGTCGGAGATTTCATTTGTCCTGAACCAGGAAGACATGTTATGTTGAGAGACTAACCTGTAGGTTAAGTATAAGGATATGGAAGTACAGGACATGGGAAAGGAATGATATATTGTGAACCCATCATGGTAGATCAGTGAAAATTATAGAACGTTAAATCTAAAATTTGAATTTTACTCATTAAGGAGTAAGGCATTATTAAAGGTCTGCAAGTAGGGAATTAAAATAGTAGTAGAGTATTCCTTTTCGCCGAAAAGTCTAGTGTTAAGTACAGACAATTAAACATATGATTACAATACAAGGGAGTGAGGAATGTAATAGGGGAAGTCCAGGATGATTTGGGAGTATATAGGAGAGAAACCAACACCATATTTTTAACTCAAGGCTTCTCCCTGAAAATACTGACATCTGAGATGAATTCTAAAAGATAAGTAAAAGGTACTCTGGTAAAAAGGAAAAGAACCTGAGATGATTAAGAGCTGCTCCAATAAAAAGGGAGGGTACAAAATGATGAATGCTGAAATGATAACATAAACATGGACAGGTGAAGATGAGCATGGTTTACTCCAGGGACAGAAGCAAGTTCAGTTTGGTTGGAGTGATAAGAAGTAAACACAGGGGGCATCTGGGTGTCTCAGTCCTACTCTTGATTTCAGCTCAGGTCATGATCTCATGGTTCTGAGATAGAGCACTATGTCAAGCTCCATGCTTAGTGGGGAATCTGCTTGAGATTTTTTCCTTCTGGCTCTTCCCCAACTCACACGTGTGCATGCACACACTCTCTCTCAAATAAATAAGTAAATCTTAAAAAAAAAAAAAAAAAAAAGGAAGAAGAAGTAACTATAGTACGGGGCTTTTAAAGTCATACAAGAAATTGGGACTTTGTTTTAAATGAAATGGGGATATATTGAAAACCTTTAGATAATAAAGGATCAACTTCATATTTTGAAACATAACTTTGGCAGTTATGTGGAGAGCAGATGAGGGAAGTCTGGAGACAAGAAGTCCAGGAGAGAAAGTACAGTAGCTTGGATGAGGATGGTGGTCATGTGGAAGGAGAGATATGAAAAAATTTAACATTGTTCAGGAGATGCCTTCCATGGGATTCAGTGATAGATTGAAGGTGAAAGTTGAAAAGCTTACTACGGGATAAGAATAAGGAACAAGACAATCAAGGACAGCACTCAAGTTTTAGCCATGGCAAATAGGGTGCCATTTACTGAGTTAGGTTTGGAAGGGAACATGATAAGTTCAGTTTGGAACTTAATATCGAAGTGAAGATGGATACGTTGTTGGCAGAAAAACGTAGGTTAGGAGAAGTTTTGAGTACCATCATACATATGGTTGAAATCAGCCATATGTGCTGATGGAATCACTCAGAAAGTGTGCCTAGCATGAGAATAGAAAAGGATCTGAAAAGAAACCAAAAGGAACACAATATTTAAGGGCCAGGAAATGAAAAGAAACCTTAAAAATGGGGACAAAGAGTGGCAACATAGAGAAAAGAGGATGTGGCGTCCATAGGATCTAAGGAAAGTTGTGTTTCAAGACATAAAATATAGTTAATAATGCTAAATCTGCTGAGAGGAAAACAGTACAACATCTTTTATAGCTACTAAACTGCTATAAAACTAAAACATGAAGGTATTGATGTAGGTATAAATAAATAGAAAAATAAAGAAAGAAGTACCTGGGTGGTTCAGTGAGTTATGCCTCTGCTTGTGGCTCAGGTCATGATCTCGGGGTCCTGGGATCGAGCCCCACATCAGGCTCTCTGCTCAGCAGGGAGCCTGCTTCCCCCTCTTTCTTGCTTGCCTCTCTGCCTATTTGTGATTTCTCTCTCTGCCAAATAAATAAATAAAATCTTTTTTAAAAAAAAGAATTAAAAAAAAGAAAAGCAAATAAATAGAACAGAACAAAGCCCGAAAGTGAACCAATAGGTATGATAAAAGTGGTGTTTTGAATGAGTGAAGGAGGAATAGACTGCTTCAGAAACTGATGGGACAAGGCTAGCCATTTGTAAATACAATATCAACCTTAGATTCATTCCAAAATCCATTTGCAAATATAAAACATATTTAGAAGATTTAAACATGAAAACCTGAAGCTACAAAGTTGCTAGAAAACATACAGCTGGATATATGTGATCTCAAAGTAGAATAGACCTTTAAAAAGGTACTAAAGCAAAGGCCACAACAAAGAGCATTGATAAAGTATCTTTTTTTTTTTTAAAGATTTTATTTATTTATTTGGCAGAGAGAGAAAGAGATCACAAGTAGGCAGAGCAGCAGGCAGAGACAGAGGGAAAGCAGGCTCCCTGCTGAGCAGAAAGCCCAATGCGGGGCTGGATCCCAGGACCCTGAGATCATGACCTGAGCCGAAGGCAGAGGCTTTAACCCACTGAGCCACCCAGATGCCCCACATTGATAAAGTATCTTAAGCCAAAGTTAAAGTCTTCTATATGATCAAAGACATTATAAATATATTTTCAGCCTATATAAACCATAATAAATATACATTATTACACATTAGTACATCTCCATCAGAGTTTTTTTTGAAGATTTTATTTATTTGTCACAGAGAGACAGAGAGAGCACAAGCAGGGGGAGTGGCAGGCAGAGGGAGAAGCAGGCTCTCCGCTGCATAGGGAGCCCAATTTGGGATTCTATCCCAGGACCCTGGGATCATGACCTAAGCTAAAGGCAGATGCTTAACCAACTGAGCCTCCAGACATCCCTCTCCATCAGATGTATAAAACAGAGGAGAAAGTCTGGAGGTGGGGAGAAGGCCCAAAAGGAATGCCAATGTTCAAGGGCTAAGCAAACAAAGAGAAGCCTTTAAAACTGGACAAAGAGTAGTGCCTGGGTAGCTCAGTTGGTTATGCATCTGAATCTTGATTTCAGCTCAGATCATGATCTCAGGATCACGAGATCAAGCCCTGAGTGGAGCTCTGTGTTGGGTACAGAGCCTGCTAGGGATTTTCTCTCTCCCTCTCCCTCAGCTCCTCCCTCTTCCAACCCCCACATTTCTCTCAAAAACAACAACAACAACAAAACAATATGGGGGAATGTGGTGTCACAGAATCCAAAGAAAATTTTGTTTCAAGAAAGGTAAAAGAGGGCTCCTGGGTGACTCAATGGGTTAAGCCTCTGCCTTTGGCTCAGGTCATGATCTCAGGGTCCTGGGATTGGGCCCCGCATGGGGGGTCTTTGCTGAGTGGGGAGCCTGCTTTCTTTCTCTCTCTCTGCCTGCCTCTCTGCCTACTTGTGATCTTTCTCTCTCTGTTTGTGTCTAAATAAATAAATAAAAATTTTTAAAAAGGAGAAAGGTAAAACAGATGGGGTTTTAAATTTTAGAAATTTTCTTTTGAATGTTAAGATGGGTATAATCTCTAACAACCTCCATGGAGTCTAAGGCAGGTCATTACCCTTTCTCTTAGCCCTTCTTACCTGGTACAGAGTCCTCAAGCTTAGTGTTCTCCTCACTAACTCTTCTGATGGACACCACCCTTCCTCATCTATCATCTCCACATTTCTGTCAACTGATGTATATTTCATACCACCTTCTCCTTTTTGTTTCACTATAACCTTGTCTGCCGATCTGAATCCTCCTCCCTGCTGGTGATAGAACAGCAAGGCAGTGAGAGCATATCTTAAAGCCCTTGAAAATGGAATTTTTACTTCTTCACAGAAAAGTTTTGGTCAAGCATAAAGTAAATAATATTTACAGATACTTATTGAATGCCTACTAAGATCTGGAAACTTCTATCATCAGCAGCAAAATTCATTACGAATGAATTACTTAAATCTTGACAAGATAGAAATATTTGCCCTTCTGCTGGATTTTCATCCACTGCATTTAAAATATTTCCTATTTCAAATTATTTACTCTTTTTCTTTTGCCACTACTATTCTTTTACCAAAACTGTTTCCCAAATCAACAGACTATCTTTGGAGACCATGGTTCCAAAGTGCTAATTTAGCTCAGAATCACAGCAAAAATACCAAATAGAAAGCACAATTGGAAAGCAAGAAGCAAAAAACAAAAACAAAAACAAAAACCTTTTAAACTCTACCATTTAATGCTTATCTTCAACAATTCTCCAGCACAGCAAATTTCCAAATCACAATTTAGCTTTGGTTACTCATTTTCTGTTTTTTTTTTTTTTTTTTAATTATTTATTTTTTATTTTATTTTTTTTTTTTGAGAGGGAGAGAGAGGGGACAGGAGAGGGAGAGAGAGAAGCTCTATTTTTAACTTTTTGAGGAATCTCCACACTGTTTTCTAGAGTGGCTGTACCTGAACATGGTAGTTATCTGATAACCTAAGCCATGTGGAAGATTTTTAGTAGAAGGAAAAAAAAAATGTTGTGTCATGACTCTGATGGCTATTTACTTTCACATTGGAATTTTCTCATCTAGAGACATGCCATGTGATGGGCTGAATTGTGTCTCCCTAAAATCATATGTTGAAGCCCTAACCTCCTGGTACCTCAGAATCTGAACTTATTTGGAGATATGGCCTTTAAAAGGGTGATTAAGTTAAAGTGAGGTGATTAGGGTGGTCCATAATCCAATATGACCTGTGTCCTTATGAGGAGAGATTATGACACAGAAAGATACAGAGGGAAGACCATAGGAAGACACAAGGAGAAAACATCCATTTGTAAGCCAAAAAGAGAGACCTCAGAATAAAACCAATCCTATGACATCTTGATCAGAGACTTCCAGCCTCCAGAACTATGAGGAAATTAAATTTCTGTTGTTTAAGCCACCCCAGCTGTGACATTTTGTTATGGAAGCCCAAGCAAACTAATACATGCCAAAACATAGATCCTAAGTAAGACTAAGACTCTGGGGAAAGTAGCTTCTTCAGAACATAAGAGGTAAAGGGTTTCGTGTGTTTGACTGCTTGTGTGTTTCTTTTCATAATATCAATGTATATTTTCCTGTAATTTACATTTTGGTTTTTATCAGTTAAATTTTTTATATTGTTAAAGGCTTTGCTTTCTATAATATAGAAATTATAATTTAAAAACCCTAATTTATTAAAAATAAGTTGATGGTTAACTACTTTCTCTGCAATGTTACATCAGGATTCCTTTAAACAGCAGTAACCCTTAGTGCATTTAAAATAGAGATTCCGTTTACAAAGATTATTTATTTGCCTTTTTAAAATGCTTTAATTTTTGAACTATTATAAAATTGATCAACATTAAGAAAATTATCATTCCAAAAGTTAAAATTCATAATAAAAATTAAAGTCTGATTATTAACTTTACAGGATACTTTAATACACTTTATAAGATTTAAATGCATGAGGGCATTTAAAACCTGAATTCCAGTTAACAAAGTTTCAACTGACATGTTATATTTAGGGAATCTTCTAATGAGTAGGAAAACATTTTACTTGTATTTTAGGAAAGCACACACATGCCTTTCTTAAGAACTCAGTGATATACCACCAGTAGGTAGTAAGCTTTACGAGGTCACCAGACTGGGTCTAACTAGCTGTGTAATGTGTTCCCAGAACCCAGCACACTACCTGACATTCTGTAGGTCACCAGTCTATATTCCTTTAATGAATGAATTGATAAGCAAATGAGAGTGGCTGGAGAAGTTACACATGAGTCAAAGAACGTAATTAAAAAGGAGAGTAAAAATAAATAAGTAAATAAAAAATAAAAATTAAAAGGAGAGAAAAAAGGTCCTTATGACAACAGAACTATGCTGGAAGCCAAAAGCAGTTAAACTGTGCTGGGAATCTGGCTTATATGAACCCAGGGAAAGAAGCTGGATATTTTATTGAGTGATAAAATCATGAGGTTCTTATTTTGCAGGAGGACAAAGATTTTAGTGGGCAGGTCAGTAGAGGAGGTATATCACCTAGCACTAAAGAAGAGCTATAAGAAATTATGTCTCAGGGAGGGTTGCAAGCAGCAGGAAAGTCTACCTATACATTTATTGAGGGACCACAGAAGAACAAGAAAAGTGGATATAAACAGTGAAATGAGGGACGCCTGGGTGGCTCAGTCCGTTGAGTGTCTGCCCTTGGCTTGGGGTGTGATCCCAGGGTTCTGGGTTCTAGTCCAGCTTTGGGCTTCTTGCTCAGCAGGGAATCTGCTTCTCCCCTTGCTTGTGCTCTCTCTCTCTCTCTGACAAACAAATGAACGAATAAATAAATAAATAAATAAAATCTTAAAACAAAAACCTAGAAAAATGAGGAGGTGCTTCTTAATGCTAGCAAACCAGGTATTCCCTAAGAAACAGATCCTTTTATGAAAGGAGAGGCCGATTTATTCATCTCAGGTATCTTATCCCACTGTCATTAAATGGCTTTAGCCAATCTTACAAAACAAGAAATTAGAATAATTGTATGTATCTGGCAGCTTCATGGCTGGGGAGATGGCCAACTTTTACAGTTATTGGATCCATGTAGATATGCCTAAGTCTTTACCACATATACTACAGAATCCCCCTGCAAAAGACCTCAGAGGTGTGTAATGACTCTTCAGATGTGCATCACAGTGTGACAACTTTGGACATTTATCTCAAGAGAGGGGCAAGTAGAGATGCCTGGTACAGTATGAATCTGCGAGGTTGGTTTAAACTGATGTCTTATGTAAAATTTAAGATAAAAAATGTTTCAGTTAAATTGTGTTAAATCAACCACATGTAAAATCAATTTTGTAACATGAAAACTATTTCAAATGGTTAGTGTGTGAACATGGAGACATAGGCATACAGCATTTTAAATGCCTCGTAGGGCACTTTCACTTATTTATTGAGGTAGACATTTGCCAATAGGAAAATATTCTTTGTTCTTAGGTTTAAAAAAAAAAAAAAAAAAAGCTAGGGATATGTTTCAGCAAGAGATTGAAACTATGAATGCATTTTTCTCTAGCATGGTCATTTTTTTTTTCTCTCTACTATCTTCCATGCCTGCTTGTTGCCATGGCACAAGACAACCCCACTTTTCCTATGCTGCATGATCTCAAATCAATACTGCCTCTACCACCTTCTACCACTTTGCTAGAGATGAATGAGACAACCATATCTCACACATAGACTGAAAAATAAATAAGCAGCAGGGACCGGTAACTTTCTAGTTTCTTAAGAGGCTATGAAATTGATCTATATATATCATTCCCTGAGTGCAATTCAAATAATATTAAGCTTTTCTTTCATTTTCCTCATTCTGTAGTCACACAGGCTTATTCTCCAAGGCTATGCCAGAACTCTCTTGCCCAATTCCACTGAGAGTTAAGAAAACAGAGTTCTTTCTAGCTGGTCTCTCTATGATTTACCCTTGAGTTAGGGCAGAGTTGTAGCCCAGTGAATTCCTATTATCCCAAGGGGTGTTTCTCCCCTGACTTTCGCAGAAAGTTCCATGAACTTCCCATTCCTGGTCATAGCATACATTAACTTCCCTGAATGGGTTCTTTTTCCAGACTGCTCCTCACTCTCTCTTCCTCTGAACACACTCTTGCAGTGACAGCTCATTCACTCTGATTAAATTGTCATGCTATCAAACACTGGCTTCTTTCAATTATTTCTTTTTCTCTCCCAGCTTTGCTTGATTTCTGGTCACCAGTCTGCAATGCGAGCTTTTATGATCTTCTTCTTCAATTTCTGGGAATCCTTGCTTACTTGTTTATCATTCTATTATAAAATAAATTTCAGGGAAATTTCTGCTTAAATTTGATAATATTTTTTTTTCTCCCAAAGCAGCAGGTGAAAAGTAGATTTATGGCAGGAACATTTTCTCATATTTTCATAGGTAATATTATGGATTTGTGAAAAGCCAAAATGCTAAAGATTGCCAAGACTCATACATGGAAATAATTGATACCATATTTATAATCATTCGTTGTACATTTTGTATCTTCATTGTGCAAATCATATTCCTTGCACATGGTAGGTACTCAATTAATTATTCAACACTTTTCTCAAATGCTTTCCCTCTGCTACTCCTAAACGTAGCATCAGATTGGATAGCTCGCCTTTTGTATCTGCAGAGAATATGTAACCTTAGCATGCCCTGCACTCGTCTCCATGGATACCAAATTTCTGTGAATGGCACTTAGAGTGAAAAAATCTATAGGGGGCACTGAATTTTACTCGTTCTTTCAGCTCGGGTCCTTCTCTTCCCAACCCTCTCTCTTACATTTTCTGTCCTTGGCTATGTATGATAAGAATCCTAGCACACTTTATGCAGTAGAAAAACCTTCTGTTAGGAGGACAGGACATCATGTTTGTTTCTTTTTGGCTGCTCCATGAACATCAACCTACAGAAACTGCAGCTAACCACAGGAAATGGGGAGGTCAAAGCCCAAGTCTATTTTTGACAAACTCTAACCAGGGATCCCCAACTTGAGGCGTTCAGAAACCTGGGGCTCAGTAAAAACAGTAATTGCAGAGGCATGGGACTCCTGGAGCAATTTTTACACATTAAAAAGCTAAATTGAAATAAGACCTCACAGTCCAAAACCATTGTCAAAACTCTTCATTTTTGGTTGGAATATCATGAACTTAGTTAGCAAATCCCTATTTGCCACCTTGTGCTTCTTACAGCTCTGGAAGATAGTTACTCGTGTCCTTAAATAATAAAAAAGAAAACATGTTTATTACTATAATAAAAGTGGACATATTTATGTGATATGAAGAGAAGCCTGAGTAGGAAGTCAAACTTAATGTAACACACAATCTTCTTTGCAGATGAAATCTTTCCATACTGTAGTATCCATTAACAAAAAGAAAAAGATACTGATACTAAAAAGAGAGAGAGAGAGAATAACTGTCTTACCTAATGCTTTATTTGTTTATTGGTTTGTATGTTCTATTTTAATGCCTAAGCTTGCTTAAGAGCAGCAGATACACTAAAGCTAATTTCTGATACATTTTCATCCTGGCCATTTGCTTGTTCTGAGTGTAAGAAGGGAAAGTAGATCTCAGACCATTAAGTGAGAAGCCAGATACGATGGCCCTTGTTCAAAGACCCCATGGCAGGACAAGTTGGTGCTGGAACATAGGTACCCAAGGGACTAAAGTTGAAGATGACAAGAAGATGAGTGCCCCAGAGACCATCGGAGCTGCTGGCAGTTGTGACCTTGAGCATGGTGAAAAGGTTATTTCTCAGCTCCATGCTCTCAGAGTGTGGACAGTTGGGACAGCCTTGCAGGACCCTAATGGCTTTCCAAAAAGGAAGGCCAGCCTGCTGCTAACTGAATGTTCTTCAGAGGTGAGTTTGGATTGTGCTAGAGTCAAGGACAGGGTTTAACACTAACAATAATAATTACTGGACTGTATCAGACTTTCTTCTTTTCTCTCACTAAATCCTGTAGCTAAGCTTGAGATATGAAGGGTTTTACCCACTAAAAAGAAACTATCTCCACGTTCAAAAATCATGCTACCCACAGTGACAGATAACTGCAGGTGAGAATGGCTAAAAATTCTTCTATGCAGACAGCTGTCAGAATCAAGCTCTCTCCCACACTGTAGGGGTGGTAGAGAGAGCAGAAAGAGTTCTGGGAACCTTTCTTGCTTACCCCATCCTCTTCAACACTGTGAGGCAACTCTGATGAGTACCTCTTCCCTCTTCCTTCCAAGTCAGGCAAAAACATAAGTCCAAATATTTCTTGTCCAGTAGTCCGTCAGTATCAGTTATGCCTGAGAAAGACACAGGCTTTGTTCCTGATCTGAAATTTAGAGCTGGGGAAAGAGATATTTTGAAAAGATAGGAAAAATGTGTAAAGGAACCACTACTCTGGGCTTCAAGAGTAACACGCCAAGTAAATGTAAAGGAACACAATGCTAGTGACCACAATGATGGGAACATTTCTTGAAAAGGGAGAGTTTATGAATCAGATGATATCAATTAATTATATCCTGGAAATTTTATGTCAACTCAGAAAAGAACAAGTCAAAGAAACATTCAGAAAAATAGGATAGACAAACAGCAGAATAACATTCATTTCAGTGAAGACTTCAGAGTACATTCTATACACCGAAGGTTAATTTCACTTTGCTTGGACTCCTACAAACAGAAGCTAACAGCACAGTTTTCTCTGGTACATGCTATACAGCATAATTTGTCCTATAATAATGATGATGATGATGATGGTGGTGATCGTTATTTACAAATTCTTCATTTTTACACCAGGCTTTTTTTTTTTTTTAAGATTTTATTTATTTATTTAAGAACGAGAACATGGGCAAGAAAGCAGGATCGGGGGGAAGAGGCAGAGGGAGAAGGAGAAGTAGACTCCCTGCTGAGCTGGGAGCCTGAGGTGGGGCTCAATTCCAGGACCCAGTTTTCACGACCTGAGCTGAAGGCAGACACTTAACCCCCTGAGCCAGCCAGGCACCCCTACACCAATCAGTTTTTAAAGAATGTAAAAAGAACACATTTTTCTGTTTTTGACTTTTTATTTCCCCCCAACTCTTTGATCAACTTCTCTTTTCCACAGAAAACAGATGAACTACAGTGAGGAAAACTGGTGAGTTCTTGGAAGGAGGGGGTCATTCATGTCTTATATTTCTTTGTAAATCCTGTGACTGGCAGATTTAGGTACTCAGAGAGTGTTTCTTTTTTTTTTTTTTTTTTTTAATTTTTTATTTTTTATAAACATATATTTTTATCCCCAGGGGTACAGGTCTGTGAATCACCAGGTTTACACACTTCACAGCACTCACTAAATCACATACCCTCCCCAATGTCCATAATCCCACCCCCTTCTCCCAAACCCCCTCCCCCCGGCAACCCTCAGTTTGTTTTGTGAGATTAAGAGTCACTTATGGTTTGTCTCCCTCCCAATCCCATCTTGTTTCATTTATTCTTCTTCTACCCACTTAAGCCTCCATGTTGCATCACCACTTCCTCATATCAGGGAGATCATATGATAGTTGTCTTTCTCTGCTTGACTTATTTCGCTAAGCATGATACGCTCTAGTTCCATCCATGTTGTTGCAAATGGCAAGATTTCATTTCTTTTGATGGCTGCATAGTACTCCATTGTGTATATATACCACATCTTCTTGATCCATTCATCTGTTGATGGACATCTAGGTTCTTTCCATAGTTTGGCTATTGTGGACATTGCTGCTATAAACATTCGGGTGCATGTGTCCCTTTGGATCACTACATTTGTATCTTTAGGGTAAATACCCAATAGTGCAATTGCTGGGTCATAGGGCAGTTCTATTTTCAACATTTTGAGGAACCTCCATGCTGTTTTCCAGAGTGGCTGCACCAGCTTGCATTCCCACCAACAGTGTAGGAGGGTTCCCCTTTCTCCGCATCCTCGCCAGCATCTGTCATTTCCTGACTTGTTGATTTTAGCCATTCTGACTGGTGTGAGGTGATATCTCATTGTGGTTTTGATTTGTATTTCCCTGATGCCGAGTGATATGGAGCACTTTTTCATGTATCTGTTCGCCATCTGGATGTCTTCTTTGCAGAAATGTCTGTTCATGTCTTCTGCCCATTTCTTGATTGGATTATTTGTTCTTTGGGTGTTGAGTTTGCTAAGTTCTTTATAGATTCTGGACACTAGTCCTTTATCTGATATGTCGTTTGCAAATATCTTCTCCCATTCTGTCAGTTGTCTTTTGATTTTGTTAACTGTTTCCTTTGCTGTGCAAAAGCTTTTGATCTTGATGAAATCCCAGTAGTTCATTTTTTCCCTTGCTTCCCTTGCCTTTTGCGTTGTTCCTAGGAAGATGTTGCTGCGGCAGAGGTCGAAGAGGTTGCTGCCCGTGTTCTCCTCAAGGATTTTGATGGATTCCTTTCGTACATTGAGGTCCTTCATCCATTTTGAGTCTATTTTTGTGTGTGGTGTAAGGAAATGGTCCAATTTCATTTTTCTGCATGTGGCTGTCCAATTTTCCCAGCACCATTTATTGAAAAGGCTGTCTTTTTTCCATTGGACATTCTTTCCTGCTTTGTCGAAGATTAGTTGACCATAGATTTGAGGGTCTATTTCTGGGCTCTCTATTCTGCTCCATTGATCTATGTGTCTGTTTTTGTGCCAGTACCATGCTGTCTTGATGATGACAGCTTTGTAATAGAGCTTGAAGTCCGGAATTGTGATGCCACCAACGTTGGCTTTCTTTTTCAATATCCCTTTGGCTATTCGAGGTCTTTTCTGGTTCCATATAAATTTTAGAATTATTTGTTCCATTTCTTTGAAAAAGATGGATGGTACTTTGATAGGAATTGCATTAAATGTGTAGATTGCTTTAGGTAGCATGGACATTTTCACAATATTTATTCTTCCAATCCAGGAGCATGGAACATTTTTCCATTTCTTTGTGTCTTCCTCAATTTCTTTCATGAGTACTTTATAGTTTTCTGAGTATAGATTCTGTGTCTCTTTGGTTAGGTTTATTCCTAGGTATCTTATGGTTTTGGATGCAATTGTAAATGGGATTGACTCCTTGATATCTCTTTCTTCTGTCTTGCTGTTGGTGTAGAGAAATGCAACTGATTTCTGTGCATTGATTTTATATCCTGACACTTTACTGAATTCCTGTATAAGTTCTAGCAGTTTTGGAGTGGAGTCTTTTGGGTTTTCCACATATAGTATCATATCATCTGCAAAGAGTGATAATTTGACTTCTTCTTTGCCGATTTGGATGCCTTTAATTTCCTTTTGTTGTCTGATTGCTGAGGCTAGGACCTCTAGTACTATGTTGAATAGCAGTGGTGATAATGGACATCCCTGCCGTGTTCCTGACCTTAGCGGAAAAGCTTTCAGTTTTTCTCCATTGAGAATGATATTTGCGGTGGGTTTTTCATAGATGGCTTTGATGATATTGAGGTATGTGCCCTCTATCCCTACACTTTGAAGAGTTTTGATCAGGAAGGGATGTTGTACTTTGTCAAATGCTTTTTCAGCATCTATTGAGAGTATCATATGGTTCTTGTTCTTTCTTTTATTGATGTGTTGTATCACATTGACTGATTTGCGGATGTTGAACCAACCTTGCAGCCCTGGAATAAATCCCACTTGGTCGTGGTGAATAATCTTTTTAATGTACTGTTGAATCCTATTGGCTAGTATTTTGTTGAGTATTTTCGCATCTGTGTTCATCAAGGATATCGGTCTATAGCTCTCTTTTTTGGTGAGATCCTTGTCTGGTTTTGGGATCAAGGTGATGCTGGCCTCATAAAATGAGTTTGGAAGTTTTCCTTCCATTTCTATTTTTTGGAACAGTTTCAGGAGAATAGGAATTAGTTCTTCTTTAAATGTTTGGTAGAATTCCCCCGGGAAGCCGTCTGGCCCTGGGCTTTTGTTTGTTTGGAGATTTTTAATGACTGTTTCAATCTCCTTACTGGTTATGGGTCTGTTCAGGCTTTCTATTTCTTCCTGGTTCAGTTGTGGTAGTTTATATGTTTCTAGGAATGCATCCATTTCTTCCAGATTGTCAAATTTATTGCCGTAGAGTTGCTCATAGTATGTTCTTATAATAGTTTGTATTTCTTTGGTGTTAGTTGTGATCTCTCCTCTTTCATTCATGATTTTATTTATTTGGGTCCTTTCTCTTTTCTTTTTGATAAGTCGGGCCAGGGGTTTATCAATTTTATTAATTCTTTCAAAGAACCAGCTCCTAGTTTCGTTGATTTGTTCTATTGTTTTTTTGGTTTCTATTTCATTGATTTCTGCTCTGATCTTTATGATTTCTCTTCTCCTGCTGGGCTTAGGGTTTCTTTCTTGTTCTTTCTCCAGCTCCTTTAGGTGTAGGGTTAGGTTGTGTACCTGAGACCTTTCTTGTTTCTTGAGAAAGGCTTGTACCGCTATATATTTTCCTCTCAGGACTGCCTTTGTTGTGTCCCACAGATTTTGAACCGTTGTATTTTCATTATCATTTGTTTCCATGATTTTTTTCAATTCTTCTTTAATTTCCCGGTTGACCCATTCATTCTTTAGAAGGATACTGTTTAGTCTCCATGTATTTGGGTTCTTTCCAAACTTCCTTTTGTGGTTGAGTTCTAGCTTTAGAGCATTGTGGTCTGAAAATATGCAGGGAATGATCCCAATCTTTTGATACCGGTTGAGTCCTGATTTAGGACCGAGGATGTGATCTATTCTGGAGAATGTTCCATGTGCACTAGAGAAGAATGTGTATTCTGTTGCTTTGGGATGAAATATTCTGAATATATCTGTGATGTCCATCTGGTCCAGTGTGTCGTTTAAGGCCTTTATTTCCTTGCTGATCTTTTGCTTGGATGACCTGTCCATTTCAGTGAGGGGAGTGTTAAAGTCCCCTACTATTATTGTATTATTGTTGATGTGTTTCTTTGATTTTGTTATTAATTGGTTTATATAGTTGGCTGCTCCCACATTGGGGGCATAGATATTTAAAATTGTTAAATCTTCTTGTTGGACAGACCCTTTGAGTATGATATAGTGTCCTTCCTCATCTCTTATTATAGTCTTTGGCTTAAAATCTAATTGATCTGATATAAGGATTGCCACTCCTGCTTTCTTCTGATGTCCATTAGCATGGTAAATTCTTTTCCACCCCCTCACTTTAAATCTGGAGGTGTCTTCGGGCTTAAAATGTGTTTCTTGGAGGCAACATATAGATGGGTTTTGTTTTTTTATCCATTCTGATACCCTGTGTCTTTTGACAGGGGCATTTAGCCCATTCACATTCAGGGTAACTATTGAGAGATATGAATTTAGTGCCATTGTATTGCCTGTAAGGTGACTGTTACTGTATATGGTCTCTCTTCCTTTCTGATCTACCACTTGTAGGCTCTCTCTTTGCTTAGAGGACCCCTTTCAAGATTTCCTGTAGAGCTGGTTTGGTATTTGCAAATTCTTTCAGTTGTTGTTTGTCCTGGAAGCTTTTAATCTCTCCTTCTATTTTCAATGATAGCCTAGCTGGATATAGTATTCTTGGCTGCATGTTTTTCTCGTTTAATGCTCTGAAAATATCATGCCAGCTCTTTCTGGCCTGCCAGGTCTCTGTGGATAAGTCAGCTGCCAATCTAATATTTTTACCATTGTATGTTACAGACTTCTTTTCCCGGGCTGCTTTCAGGATTTTCTCTTTGTCATTGAGACTTGTAAATTTTACTATTAGGTGACGGGGTGTGGGCCTATTCTTATTGATTTTGAGGGGCATTCTCTGAACCTCCTGAATTTTGATGCTCGTTCCCTTTGCCATATTGGGGAAATTCTCCCCAATAATTCTCTCCAGTATACCTTCTGCTCCCCTCTCACTTTCTTCTTCTTCTGGAATCCCAATTATTCTAATGTTGTTTCGTCTTATGGTGTCACTTATCTCTCGAATTCTCCCCTCGTGGTCCAGTAGCTGTTTGTCCCTCTTTTGCTCAGCTTCTTTATTCTCTGTCATTTGGTCTTCTATATCACTAATTCTTTCTTCTGCCTCATTTATCCTAGCAGTTAGAGCCTCCATTTTTGATTGCACCTCATTAATAGCTTTTTTGATTTCACCTTGGTTAGATTTTAGTTCTTTTATTTCTCCAGAAAGGGCTTTTATATCTCTCGAGAGGGTTTCTCTAATATCTTCCATGCCTTTTTCGAGCCCGGCTAGAACCTTGAGAATTGTCATTCTGAACTCTAGATCTGACATATTACCGATGTCTGTATTGATTAGGTCCCTAGCCTTCGGTACTGCCTCTTGTTCTTTTTTTTGTGTTGAATTTTTACGTCTTGTCATTTTGTCCAGATAAGAGTAAATGAAGGGGCAAGTAAAATACTAAAAGGGTGGCAACAACCCCAGGAAAATATGCTTTAACCAAATTAGAAGAGATCCAAAATCGTGAGTGGGGAGAAAGGGGATAAAAAGAGGTTCAAAAAGGAAGAAAGAAAAAAAAAACAAAAAGAAAAGAAAAAGAAAAAAAAAAAGAAAAGAAAAGAAAAGAATTTTTAAAAAAAGAAAACACCTAAGAAAAATGTAAAAAAATATATATATATATTAGATAAACTAGTAAAAAGTCGTTAAAAAAGAAAAAGGTAACAGTTAAAAAAAAAATTTTACCCGAAGGCGAGAAAAAAAAAAAAAAAAGAAAAAGAAAAAATTAAATTAACTGCAAGACTAAAAAAAATCACAGGAAAAAAGCCATGAGTTCCGTGCTTGGCTTTCTCCTCCTCTGGAATTCTGCTGCTCTCCTTGGTATTGAAACCGCACTCCTTGGTAGGTGAACTTGGTCTCGGCTGGATTTCTTGTTGATCTTCTGGGGGAGGGGCCTGTTGTAGTGATTCTCAAGTGTCTTTGCTCCAGGCGGAATTACACCGCCCTTACCCGGGGCCGGGGTGAGTAATCCGCTCGGGTTTGCTTTCAGGAGCTTTTGTTCCCTGAGCGCTTTCCGTAGAGTTCCAGAGGACGGGAATACAAATGGCGGCCTCCTGGTCTCCGGCCCGGAGGAGCCGAGAGCCCAGGGCCCCACTCCTCAGTGCGCCCTCAGAGAACCGCGCCCAGTTACTCCCGTCTGCCTGACCTCCGGCCGCGCTCCGAGCTCACCGAGCCTGCGACCGGTTCAAGGTAACACGGAGCTGCGAGCTTACTGTCAGCTCTGTCTCTGCAGCCGGCTTTCCCGTTCCAATACCCGCAAGCTCTGCGACACTCAGACACCCCCGATCCTTCTGTGACCCTGCGGGACCTGAGGCCACGCTGACCCCGCGTGGGCTTCGCCCCGGTTTAGCCTCTGGAGCGATGTCCCTCAGCGGAACAGACTTTTAAAAGTCCTGATTTTGTGCGCGGTTGCTCCGCCGCTTGCCGGGAGCCGGCCCCTCCCCCCGGGGTCTATCTTCCCGTCGCTTTGGATTCACTTCTCCGCCGGTCCTACCTTTCAGAAAGTGGTTGTTTTTCTGTTTCCAGAATTGCTGTTCTTCTTCTCTTCGATCTGCCGATGGATTTTCAGGTGTTTGCAATCTTTAGATAAGCTATCTAGCTGATCTCCGGCTAGCTGAAGCAGTCTCAGCTTGCTACTTCTCCGCCATCTTGACTCCTCCCCCCCTCAGAGAGTGTTTCTTGAAAGGTTGAATGGATGAGCTGCGGAATGCATAAGTGAATAAATATATTTATCTTATCCTCCTACTGTCACTTAAGAGGAAGAACATATTGCTTTGGTATTTGTTCTAATTCTTTTGTAAACTACTGTAGAGGATTGGTCAATTGGGCCACATAAAGGTGAAAGGAAGGGAATAGCATTTGCTACACACTTAGAACATGTCCTGTGCTGGTGCTTTCATATGGGATCTTAGCCAATCCCATTAATGACTCTGAGAAAGTATCATTATCTGCCTTTTACAGATAAGCACATAGAGTCCTAGAGAGAATATGAGCCTATCCAAATTCACATGGCTAGGATATAGGATGTAAACTCAAATGCTACTTTTTCCAAACAGTGTAACTTTTTCTCTATTTCCTCTGTAAATGCAAAAGCAAAGTATAAAGATTAAGTCCCTAACAAATCAGATTGTAAAAGTATTTAAAACTCTTTGTACTGTAAGTGGTCCCTACCAATTTGTCAATTATCTATTAAGCACTCACTATGTACATACTTTGGAAATAAAAGGTGTCCAAGAAGCTAAATTTCAACTATCTTTTAATAGGGGCAGTTTAAACCTAATGTCAATGATCTGGATAATATAATATTCCCAGTGTCTAAGAAACCATATGGTCAAGGTTCTTCAAATATCTTAAAAAGTCATCAGACAGGTATAATTTATCCTAAAACTAGTGGTAATTTTCTCTCATTAGTACAAATTAGATTTAGTGCTAACACATCTATATAAGTGCAACAGATATGGTTAAAAATGTCATTAAAATTAATTTGTTTTTTCAGAAGACGGATAAAAAAGTTTACCAGACATCTGAAAGTTTTATTCGGTAATTAGAAGTTTGCTGGTTTCCAGTCAGAGACCACCAGAATTATAAAATGTTGAGAAATGGTGTCCCATTAAGCCAGTTTGTTCCAGTTTCATCATAGAGTATAGCCAAGGAAATATGGAAAATCACAGAATTAAGATGTTTCCCTAGAACATAATCTATGGGGTTATTTTGACTATATATGAAGGGGGTGTATTTGTTAGGGATCCCGCCTTTCCAAAACTCAGTCTGTCATTTTGAGAGAAAAATATTCAATCTAAATAAATGGCACTTCTGAAAAGACTTTTACTCTGAATCTCTTTTTTTTTCTTCTTTTTTGTCCTGAATCTCCCTGGAAGTTCCCCTTTCTCTACCTGGATGGGAACAGACTTAATGCTGCTGGCAGCTAAGCCTGCAAACCAGAGGCTAGTTGATGACAGAATGGGAAGCTTTGCTCTCTGTGTCCCCCAGCAGGGTACACAAGGACACACAGGGAGTCAGGGACACTCATAGTTCTAGAGGAATCACACATGTAGATTAGGTCAGAGTAGAGAACACTGGAACTAGAGGGAATAGTCCGTCCCTTCACAGAAGGCTGAGCAGGTCCTGGAGGTGGAGATGGCTTTTTTCAAATGCTCACCACAAAATAAATGTACTCCCCACAACTGTGATCCTTCCAGGCCTTTAGGTGGTTGTGCTGCTCAACCGTGGATAGCGGGTTCCAGAGCAAAGGGCTCTTCCTCTTTTAACATCATGGCGGCCCAGGCCAGGGAGCAGAGGTAGAAGGAAAACCCATTCCAGACCCTTACTGGGCCACCAACACAGAAAGCTATGTGCCAAGCTACTAATTGTCAGGGTCCAGCCAACCCTTCCTGAAAGGGTATGCACAAGGCAGACATTGTTCTCATTCAGACCTTGCATCAGAAGAAAAAATTCTACAGCATAACCATGGTCAGACTTTCTCCCTTTTCTGTGATGCTATACTGCTGTGTCCGTGTCCTCCCTGGGCCCAAGAAATCGTATTTGCTTCCTAATCGTGTCAAGAAAGAGTCCCAGCACAATATTACATGCCTAGTTTCCTGGCTGTGAGTGAAGAGATGTCCTCTTATCTACCTCCCCAAACTGAAAGAAACTGTTTCAGGAAGCTCTCTAATGAAAACCTAAGGGAAACAGAAGGAGACTTTCATTTTCATGATTTATTCCTCTCAGCTTTTGATTTTTCACAAAAAGCATGCATTATTTTGCAATAATAATAAAAAGAAGGTCTAGAAGGAATGAATTCACTGCACCATTTCACATAAAATCATTATTATAAATGAGTTTAAAGGCACTAAATATAATGCATGTGTTTTATTGAGTGCTGAGGGAAGTGGTACAATTTAATTGAGGATTTCCTGTGCTGTCTGGAGCTGAGAATAAGGGATTGTATTGTGGCCTCTCTGTGCCTGTTTTCCCTTTCCCTCAAAGCCTAATATATCAATCAAGCAAAATTAGTGTAATTAAGAAGTTGACTAAAGACAGAGGGGCTCTTCCTCTGAATTTTTCAAATGAAAACCCAACCGCCATTATAAAGCAAACAAATTTATCTATTCACTGAAATTAAGTGAATATAATCATTGTACCTTTAAGGAACCCAGATAATTTGAGATTTAGAGCATTTAAAATACAAATGAATTCCCAGAGAAAAAACACAGACTTTGATTACAAATGGCCAGTGTTCTTTTGATCATGATAACTAGAGACTTGCAGCAGGGGTCATTTTTCCTTTGGATGACTCCTGCTCCCACCCCATAGCTCAGTTCAACTTCCGCTGCTTCCTAGCTCCACCGGCAAGAGTTGGTAATGGTGGGAGCAGTGGTGGGGTTTACAGAGGACTGTTCCTTTAATATCACTTGGGAGAATGTAGACCCCTGTGGGGGACTGTGGGACAGTCCAATCTCTCAAGTCTAGGATGAGCCCTGAGCAAGCAGCTCCCACTTCTAGCTGGGCAGAGACAATTTCAAGAAGGCAGCAGGAAGTTCAGAAGGTAGAGCATTAATGGGAGTGGAGAAAAAGGATCTAGTCAGGGAGGATTACATACTTTTGGCTGCAGCAGCAGCAACATAAGGGGATGCCAAGTCATAACCAAGTCACCTTAGAATGGGATGAATTTAGTATGTTTATGGCCTGAGGGAAAGAGCTAGGGAAGATGGGGACTTTAAGTGTTATGTTCATCCCGAATTCCTACTGAGTTACTTCAGATTACAAAATATTTGATCTGTTATCTATGTAAGTTTGTTTTAAGAGTCAGAAATCCCTCTGAAGAGGTAGAATGAATCCTACAGATGGGAGCTAGGTGCACCTCACTCCCAAAACTGCATGAGCTGGGGCCTCATGGACCAAAGGAAAAGACAAATCCTGGCAGTCACTCAGTGGCAAAAAAAAGCACCCCCCCCCCAAAATAAAACACAAAGCAAACAAACAAAAAACCACCAACCACAAAACTACTCTTGTTATTATTATTGTTATTATTATTATTATTTCTGATTTAACATTCTAATTCTGTAGAAAAATTTTTCCATAGTAATTACTTTATTTTTTTAACGCCTTAATTTAATTTTACTTTTTTTCTTGTTCCAAGATTCATTGTTCATGCACCACACTCAGTACTCCATGCAATATGTGCCCTCCTTAACACCCACCACCAGGCTCACCTATCCCCTCACCTCCCTCCCTTCCTAACCCCCAGTTTGTTTCCCAGAATCCACAGTCTCTCATCTTTCATCTCTCCCTCTGATTTACCCCAATTCACATTTCCTTTCCTTCTCCTAATGTCCTCCATATTATTCCTTATGCTCCACAAGTAAGTGAAACCACATGACAGTTGACTTTCACTCAGCATAATCTCCTGCAGACCTGTCCATGATGATACAAAAGTTGGGTATTCATCCTTTCTGAGGGCTGCATAATATTCCACTGTATATATGGACCACATCTTCTTTATCCATTCATCTGTTGAAAAGCATCTTGGCTCTTTCCACAGTTTGGCAATTGTGGAAATTACTGCTATGAACATTGGGGTACCGATGGCCCTTATTTTCACTACATCTTTACCTTTGGGGTAAATACCCAGTAGTACAATTGCAGGGTCATAGGGTAGCTCTATTTTGAAGGAGTCCCACTCTTGCCACTGTTGTTCAACATTGTACTAGAAGCCCTAGCAATAGCAATCAGAAAACAAAAAGAAATAAAATGTATTCAAATTGGCAAAGAAGAAGTCAAACTCTTTCTCTTCACAGATTACATGATACTTTAGATGGAAAGCCCAGAAGACTCCACCCCTAAACTATTAAAACTCATATAGCAATTCAGTAATGTGGAAGAATACAAAATCAATGCACAGAAATCAGTTGCTTTCTTATACACTAACAATGAAAATACAGAAAGAGAAATTAGAGAATCGATTCCATTTACTATAGCACCAAGAACCAGAAGATACCTGGGAATAAACCTAACCAAAGAGGTAAAGGATCTGTACTCGAGGAACTACAGAGCACTCTTGAAAGAAATTGAAAGGCACCAAAAGATGGGAAAGCATTCCATGCTCATGAATTGGAAGAATAAATACTGTTAAAATATCTATACTGCCTAGAGCAATCTACACTTTCAATGCCATCCTGATCAAAATTCCACTTGCATTCTTCAAAGTGCTGGTACAAACAATCCTAAAATTTGTATAGAACCAGAAAAGACCCTGAATCGCTAAGGAAATGTTGAAAAAGAAAAACAAAGCTGGGAGCATCACGTTGCCTGATTTCAAGCTTTACTACAAAGCTTTGATCACCAAGACAGCATGGTACTGGCACAAAAACAGACATATAGACCAGTGGAACAGAGTAGAGAGTCCAGATATGGACCCACAACTCTATGGTCAAATAATCTTAGACAAAGCAGGAAAAAATATCCAGTGGAAAAAAGGCTCTTTAATAAATGGTGCTGGGAAAATTAGACAACTATGTAAAGAAGAATGAAACTTGACCATTCTCTTACACCATACACAAAGATAAACTCGAAAGGGATGAAAGACCTCAACATGAGGCAGGAAATCTATCAAAATCCTAGAGGAGAGCATTGGCAGTAACCTCTTCGACATCGGCCACAGCAACCCTTTCAAGACATGTCTCCAAAGACAAAGGAAACAAAAGCAAAAATGAACTTTTAGGACTTCATCAAGATCAAAAGCTTCTGTACAGCAAAGGAAACAGTCAACAAAACAAAGAGGCAACCCATAGAATAGGAGAAGATATTCACAAATGACACTACAGACAAAGGGCTGATATCCAAGATCTATAAAGAACTCCTCTAACTCAACACTCAAAAAACAGATAATATTCTGCCCATCAAAAAATGGGCAGAAGACATGAGCAGACACTTGTCCAAAGAAGTCACAGAAATGGCTAACAGACACATGAAAAAATGTTTGTCATTAGCTATCAGGGAGATTCAAATCAAAACCACATTGACATACCACCTTGCACCATTAGAATGGCCAAAATTAACAGGACAGGAAACAAGTCTTGGAGAGGATGTGGAGAAAGGGGGACCTTCTTACACTGTTGGTGGGAATGCAAGGTGGTGCAGCCAGTACGGAAAACAGTGTGGAGATTCTGCAAAACTCAGGGCACTCTCAAAAGTGCCTGTGTTTTTTCTTAGAACAGTACTCAGATAGCGTGCTTTCCTGAAACAAATCAAGCAACCTAAAGCTTCTTCACAAATTCTGAATTTCTTTTTGTTTTCAACACTGCTCTAAACAGACCACAATTACGACATGTTTAAGTGGGAAAGAATTAGTGGCCAGTAACTGCCTAACTATACGCTGATAGTCCTCATTTTGAAAGAGTCTGTAATTAGTGCTAGCTAGTTGCTGAGGGATTTCTGACCCAGGATGCCAGTTGGCTCAGTCTGGTTAACAAGAAATGGTGATGTCTCTGCATGAATATTAGCTGGTAGGAACTGAACCCTTGCTCTGTGGCACATGATCTATCTGAACTCCTCCCACTCCACAAAGTGAGCATCACCAGGCTCATTTTACCGGGCAGAAACCAGAGGCAGAGAATCTATGAGAAAAACACATCACACACTGGCTGGTGTGCGTCAGAACAGGACTCAGATCCAGGCATGGCTGGCCACAAAGCATGTGCCCTTCCCAGTAGGCCGCAGATCTGCCTTCTAAAGGAAGGAAGGAAATTAAAGCACCAAAAGTCATGCTGTTCCACAGCAGAAATGGCTTATTCCAGCAGATCCCCTTTGGGATAATAATTCTACACCAGTAAAGCCGCACTTGATAATCTAAGGACAGTCTGACCCAGCCTGACTGGGACTAACTACTTAGATTAGTTGAAACCTGCTCCTCATGTAAACTGATCGCTGAAGTTCTTTTTCCTCCAAAGTTTCACCTCGCATGCCTGGAAATGCAGCTAATTCAGAAACAAGAGGTCTATATGCTTTCCCATATCTGACTGTGTCCCTTTATGACTCTGTAACTTCTGTAAGTCCTATTACATATGCTAAATGGCTAATAGCCAAATTATCTGATACATGAAAATGTATCCTGCTTGTTCTTTCAGATACAAATTAATGATGGAATGAGAATTGCATAGGATTCATTATGTTTCTACTTTATGGTTACTGGATAAAAATTTAAATCTGGGGGTTTAATGTACAGCATGGTGACTGTAGTTAACAAAACTCTGTTGCATATATGAAAGTTGTTAAGACTGTAGATCTTAAAAGTTCTCAACATGCAAAAACAGGGTTGCTATGCATGATGACGGGTGTTAACTAAACTTATTGTGGTAGTCATTTTTGAAGCATATACAATTATCAAGACATTATGTTGTATGCCTAAAACTCAAAGTGTTACATGTCAACTATATCTCAATTAAAAAAAAATTAAATCTGCCCCTTTATTAAGTTGGCCATGGCTCTCCTCTTCGATGAGAGTTTGGTAAGACTTAGCTAATGAATGAACAAAATTATATCAGGCAAGCTTTGATATGACACATATTGCAGCTGAAAAGACAATCTGAAACAATCATGTACTAATTGATACACCAGAACTCTGCAAAATTGATTTTTTTCTCTGGGAGGAAACAGAAACATCAATTGCCTTAAATCCTTTTTAATTTCATGTAATAGATAAGGAAAAGAATGTTTTGCATATTCTGACAGTACTGTGAAAGTACAATTTTTAGACTTTTGCTACCAGATTGGCTTTTGCTGAAAATGTTTTCAGTTTCCAGCCTTCATGCAACCCGCTTCCCTGGTCTGTCAGGCATGCAACAACTTCCCCATGAGAACAAAACACTTCCCAAAGAGTGTTCTCAGAAATTTTAGGGAACTTTAAAGGAGCATCCTAAATCCTGATGTTCTGATGGTTTCACAACTCTTGCACTGCTTCCAAGTTCCCCTGTCCCTAATTTGTTCTGGTGAGTTTTTGTTTGTTTTCACTCAGAGGGTTTTCTTAACTGGACTCTATAGCTCATGTCAGCAAAGAGAGAGTCAAAAATATCCTTCGTGTGTGCCAAGAAAGAAGTAACCACACACATACAAAATAGAACCATTCTACTGGCTTTTAACTCCACTGATGTCAAAGCCAATTACTGGTAGGCTAGCTGAAGAATTTATAAAATCCTTCTATTCTAAGTAGGAAAAGTAGTTTAGTTATCTTAAGTCTTGCCTATATTAACAGAGAGAAAAACAAAACAGGACTTTGGTGGGTTTTGCTTCTGGCTGCTCTTGGTCTTTTATGTAGAACACGTCTTATGAAAATAGCATAGGCAAAAATGTTCCCACAAATATGTTTTGAGAAATAAGCTATAGAGGATGTACACAATGTGACACATAATTACTATGTGGGAAAGTCAGACTCCCACCGAGATGGTTTTGCATTCACAGTGTCAGTGATTGGCCTCATGTCTCCTTCTTTGCTATCTCCCAACTACATTTGCTTCCCAGTGCCCTCCCTCTACTTGACTTCCTTACTCTGACAATGTTTTTATGGCCTCCACCAGCCGAATGGATAAAAAAGGAGGCAAATGGTTCATTCATTTACTATTTCAGCAACTATTTATTGAATTATTATTCCTTGTGGATACCGCCTAGTGCTATGCCCACTAAGAAGAAAACCCTGGAAGGCACATCAATACATTGCCAGCCTACCAGGAAACAAACCCAGTGTAGCACAGCACAGGCAGGAATAGGTGCCTGGAAGTGCAGGAAGCTCTTTCTCAGTCACAAACTAGGAAATCTGAATTTGGACCATGACTGTCCTGTCACTAGTCTATAGTTTGCTTTTTCTTACTACTCAATAATTAGCATTCACATTTGTTTTGTTTTGTTTTAAGTAGAGAGAGAGAGAGAGAGCGCCACTGACTTTCCTTCAGGGCAGCAATTCCAGGGATGTAAACCAGGTTCTTAGTCTGCAGTCATATGTGAAGATGAGTTAGCAAGGGGTGAACTGCATCTCAGGGCTCCAAGAAAGGGCCTCAGGTAGCACTGAAGGGTAAGAGCTTCTGGGGATGAGCTGGGCCAAGAACAGGTCCCATTGGCATATTGGTAGGAAGGTCTGCTCATGTACCTGATGGCTAAGATTTCCTTACAAATATTCAGTGTGGCCCCTTATAGAGAATGTTTCCTTTTTTGAGATTTATGTCTTAGGTAATGTGTATTCAACTTTTGAATCATTTGCTGAAAAAAATATAAAATTTAGAGGAACCTCTTTATCATATTGAAGTCCATCAACATATTCTTTCTATGTCAGGCACTGTGTTAGGTACAGAGGACCCAGAACTGAGTCATGCATAGCTCCTGTCTTTATGTAGCTGACATTCAGGACGGAAAAGGCAGCTGCACACCCCAGTACATAAATATGGCTGACCTTACCCAGGATTTAGCTTCATTGATTCATTTTTCTTCTCTAACTGGTTAAGTTCAAGTTCTGAAAACAAATTCCTTTATGCCACAAGACAAAACAATGTTTTCTTTAAAACATACATATACTGATAATTTGTGATATTTTGCACATTTCTTAAGTGATTATTTTTCTGAGAAATTCATGATCAATTTCTCAAAATTTCTTGGTGTGGGTGTGGTGGACAAGAATCACTCATTTTGGAAATTTGCTTATTAAAATATTGAGAAACTAAGATTGAGAAATTTCACACTGGCTTCTTTGCTCATGGTTAAATCTTTTGAAGAGAGAAATAAGCTTGGATACATTAATTTGCATTGGGAAAGAATAATTTGACACAGCAGGAAGAAAAGGACCCAGATGCCCTGGAAAAGTAGAACCAAGGAAAAGAAAAAGAGGGAATAGAATAAGTTGACACAATATATATTACCTTTTATGAATATAAATCGAGGTTCTAGTCATTTATCAGAAAAATGATTCATGGATTTGACATCAGGATGCTTTTTTCTTGTTCTGCTTTATTTTTACTATGTTATATTCTTATGCTATGTTTCTTAGCTTTTTAGTGCTAAAGTGTTAACATTTGGAGAAGCTAGGTTAAGGAGCCACTGGAACTGTTGATAATTTTTGTAACATTTTTATAAGCCTGAAACTACCTGAAAAAATATGGACAAATTGTAACTTCAAGTAGAAACTAGCAGAGTCAAGATTTGAATCTATATATGTGCTTGACCTTAAAACTATGCATTTGAACCACCTTTTAAAGAACTTTATTTTTATTTTTTTGTAGTAGGTAATCTATAATTGTGTTTTCTACCTGGAACCCTAGTTCAAGGAGACCAAACTTCTAAACCATGACCTCCATTTATTTCTGTGACTGGCTTACCTATTTTGGGATCTCCTGTCATTGCTTACTATTGAAGCTGATTTACTAACCTCTTCAGAAGAATTCTCTTCAATCTTAGACATAGTATTATTAGTTATCTAATGCCATGTAACAAAATTTCCACATCTGGAGGCTTAAGTGGGTAGAAGAAGAATAAATAAAACAAGATGGGATTGGGAGGGAGACAAACCATAAGTGACTCTTAATCTCACAAAACAAACTGAGGGTTGCCAGGGGGAGGGGGTTTGGGAGAAGGGGGTGGGATTATGGACATTGGGGAGGGTATGTGATTTGGTGAGTGATGTGAAGTGTGTAAACCTGGTGATTCACAGACCTGTACCCCTGGGGATAAAAATATATGTTTATAAAAAATAAAAAATTAAAAAAAAAAAAAGAAATGGAAACAAAATTTCCACATCTATAGTGATTTAAAACAACAATGAACATTTAATTATTTCTGTGCATCAGGAATTCAGAAATGTCACATCTGGATGGTTCTGGCTCAGGGTTTTCCATGAAGTTGCAATCAAGATATTGAACAGAGCTGTAGTTATCTGTCCCTTAACAGGGACTGAAGGATCCACTTTGAAGATGGCTCCTTTATGTGGCTGGCAAGTGGGCAGTATGCCTAAGTCCCTTTCCATGTGGGCCTCTCTTAGCACTGGTCGAATGTCTACATGACACGGAATCTACATTTTCCCAGAGAAAGTGATCCATGAAAGAGAATGCTGGGTGGAAACTATCCATTTTAAGACCTAGTCTCAGAAGTCATGTAACATCACTTCTGCCATATTTTGCTTATTAGAAACAAGTCATCATGTTGGGTCCATATTTAAATGAAGGGTAAATTATATCCCACCTTATGAAAGGAGGGTGTAAAGTCAAATAATTTGGAACATATTGTAATGCCACTATATGTGGGTTGTGGCCAAGGGTACATAACCCATCTATATACTTCATGCCATGGATATATCTGGCTATGGATTGATGTTTCTAATTACTGTTCCTTCAGATAATCTGCCCCAAGGCTTCTTTCCAAATTCACACCCAGGAGTTTGCCAAATCCTCTGAATAAGACTCTTTATTTAAATGACTAATAACCCAAGCAATACTCACATAGGACAAGTGAGAATTTATTGCTTTAGGCAACCCAAGAAAGTGTTGAACTAATCAAATCTCAGGATAGGCAGTGATCCAGAGAAATAAGGAGCTTGTATATTGATAGCACTACCCCTCCATGTCCTGTCTTTGCTCTTCTTGGAGTGGCGATCTTAATCTTTTCCACTATAGAGCAGTTCTCCATACATAGCAGAAACTATGGCTGCCTATACCTTTCAAAATTACATCCCACAGCTTCTCCTTCATGAGAGGGTTTTTCTCCTACTCTATTTGGATTCAAGTTCAGCACACCAAAGCAGAGCCTAGGTTGCCCACCTCAGGGTCAAAGAAAGGACAGGATCCCAAGGCCTCATAGTTCCTACAGTTACCACAAGGTAGCTGGGGAGGAATGAATGGTCAATTTTCAGAGGAAAAGGGTGTCCTAGAAAAGTCAGTTTGGAGTAGTGGGAAGGGTGATGGAGAAACAAACACAGGAGTCCTTAAGAGGTTTCTAGAAAGAACACCTATATTGAGAAGGATTAATGCTGAAAGTAGAAATATCTTATTTTTGCATATTTTCTGCATCTCCCACTTAAAATCAAAATAATGATAGTAACAACATTTATGCGAAATCCACATACTCTTTTGATAAGCTATATTTGTATGGTTATTCACGGTCAAAATAGGCATTCATGTCAATATATTTTAATTAGAACAACATGGTCAGTGGAGATGTTCTAAGTTTTAATTTGAACCCCCAAGCAAGCATTTAAGAACTGGTCCTAACCTTTTGTTGGTTATAAAATATATTTTCTCCTTTGGGCCTTTTAGCAATGTAAGAGACACTTTGACAGTATTTTCAACTGTAACAGGTGGACCACATTTCCCAGAAAAGCAATGAACAAACTGGTAACACCCAACTTCCAAGAAGTGAAAACCATCAAACTTTTACAAAACAATAACTCTGCTATTAGTCATGTGTTTGTGTGTTGGGGATGGGGGAAAATACTTAGGGATGCAACTCTAGGTAGTTGTACACACAAAAATATACCTATTTCTTTTTGAATTTTAAATAGTCTAATATGACAAACCAGTGTGAGGAAAAAGGGCCTATGAGTGCTTGTTGCATAAACATTTAAAAAAAAAAACACACACACACACACTACATACTTTATATTTTCTTTATAAAATATATTTTGTTCCTAAAACTATATTTACTTTAGACATTTGACTTTTTTAAAATTTTTTATTTTTTATAAACATATATTTTTATCTCCAGGGGTACAGGTCTGTGAATCGCCAGGTTTACACACTTCACAGCACTCACCAAAGCACATACCCTCCCCAATGTCCATAGATATTTGACTTTTGAGCAGGCATTTTCTTTAACTCTTGTTACGGCCTGGTGCACAAACATTGCCTCATATAATAATTATTAGT
Source organism: Mustela lutreola (assembly GCF_030435805.1). Taxonomy (NCBI): domain Eukaryota; kingdom Metazoa; phylum Chordata; class Mammalia; order Carnivora; family Mustelidae; genus Mustela; species Mustela lutreola. Next base: position 65,971,767 of record NC_081295.1, read on the forward strand.
CATTCTTGAAAGGGGTAATAGCTGTATTTAAAAATCTCTATGGCAATCAGATTTTTTTCACTCCCAGCTCTCAAATAAGCTTCCCAGTATCCCCTCTTTCATTCTGACCTCTCCACGGGTTCTCTAGAGATTCCATGGACACACAGATGCTATTCTATGTTCAGTCCATTTTGCATTGACACCTCAGCATCCATTTCTGGTCGAAGCTCTGGTAAAGCAATAATTATCCCTTAAACATGTCTTCACAGCGACCTGGTTCCTCTGAGAACCCACAGGTTAGCTGTCTAATTCCTGGTTCCCTCATCAGAGTAATTGATGTGTACAAGATAGAGCTCCATTCTGCACTTCTCATTCCATTCTGTGGTCCAGCTCCTGCCAAGCCCCAGGGGACCATAGAGCTGCTGATTGCTCTTCATCCACCTTGCCCATTTACATTCCTGCTTTCTCCATTTCAACCAGAACCTTAAATAGTAAAGTCATGATATGTAAGCCTGGAATAATAGACCAAATGGGTAGGAATGTTACACATAGCAGAAGTATCCTGAATGCCCCCAAACTCCTCAGAAAGGTGACTTTTGCCACTGGACTATGTAATGCTGATTTTTATTCGTTGGCATGGGAGGAGGAAATCTACTTTAAGAATGGAGTCAAGGACCATAGGTCTAGCTCTCTCATTTCTTTTGTCTTGTCCTCAGGAATATTATCTCTTAGAACCTTTGAGGTGGTATAAAGCCTCTTTTCTCATCCACTGCTGAGACTTGTCTTTCTTCGCCAGCACAAACAGCCTAAGGCAAATCTGTAAATGTTGTGCAGTAAGGACAGTGTGCTGAGAACGCTGGCCCATCAGCCAGAAGGACTCCCATCCTCAAGATGTGGTCTTTTCATCTCATTAAAGAGAAGTTTCAACTCAGCCTAGGACCAGGCCACCTGAAGCAGCAGCACTCCTAACCAAGATGTCTCTTGGGTATGTTTTCAAGGGTAAGAGAGACGAGGCCCTGCCTACTATCTTAGCTCATATTCAGGTGAATCTGGGGCCTCAGCTGCAGGCTTCTCCACTGACTGCCTGAAGTTGGTTGTTGTAGTCAAATGATTCACAAAACTGTCTTGGTATGGTTAGTGTGCTCAGTGGGGCAGGGGTTACTTCCTGGAATTGTTGTTCAAACTCAAGATGGTATCTGAAGACCCTGAATATTGTGGGGCTGCTGTCTGTCAGATCCAGAATCTTCTCTCCTGGTCTGGTTTAGGAATAGGACCCTATGTCCTGGTCAGGGATTTAATATAAACAAAATTGCTTATTCAGTCACTGATTTATTTTTTAAAACCATATTGAGTAAATATCAACTACTCTCTACTATGCTTACAGGTGAGGTCCACAGAGGCTTAATCACTGTACTTGAACAGGTCTCCTGAGTACAAGTAGTCCTTGTCATTTCCTGGGTTCTTCTACCAATTCTTTCAGTTCAAGGGCTCACTGTGTTCCTTTTCTGAGGTCTTCTGCCAGAAGTCAACTCAAGGTCTAGGGTCTCCTCATTAGCAGCCCATTTTGTTGCCTACAAAGTACAATCTTTAAAGACAGTTTGAGAAAAAACTGAAAACATGACAAAGAGAGGTCCTCTTCAAAAATTACTTTTGGTCAGGTCAGATACTTACTTACTGCCCAGTCATATGATAAACCTGCCCAGTCACATGATAAACTTAGACTTACTGCCCAGTCATATGATAAACCTGACCCTTCTGCTACACCTACTCAACAACTTCAAGATATAAATCTCTGCTTTTGGAAACATCTGGAAACTTTATGGACTTGGTATTGACAATATGGAAATGTAAGACTGTGACCTTCTAAAAGTTTGCCCTGGGCAGTGAAAGTCTTTTTTGTGGACCTATCAAATATAAAACTTTTTTTTTTTAACAGAAGACTTTTCACACACATTGCTTCAGTAAGGTCATTCAAAGTCAGCCTCATCCATTTAACCTTCAAGTTTTAACACCCCACACTAATAAGCAAAAACCCCTCTTTCTAAAGCCACCAAACACTCATCAGAGAGATAGTTTAAAAGAAAAACATGTTCACAGTTATTATCAATAAACCCATTTATGGAACTGTCCAAGACATTTAGATAAAATGAATCAAAGAAAAAATATGTTTTCATGACTTCAAGGAGGTTAGCATACAAGACTGAAAACACTCTCAAGGACATACAATGTTTGGCCTCTTTCTTAAGAGGCCTTCAGGGTTTGAGTTAAGACATTGGAACAAGGTCAGGGGAATCCTATTAAAGCTCTGAGCACTGAGGATGCCTAGGGTGTTAAGCCTAAGTCCCCTAAGCTCCAGAAGATAGGGTAAGTATGTTGATAAATCAATTAAATAGGTTTAGGGCTTTCACAGCTCATCTGTGATATGCTCTGGTTCCCAAGATATTACTTAAGAGCAGTTTTAAAGAATATGAATAATGATAATATATAAGTTTATAGAATACAGATTACATGTGTGTGACACTATCCTAAGTGTTTCCCATGTATAAATAATATGAGAACCAAAAGAGTGTCAGAGAGTCAGAGTGGGTAGGAGACATAGGACAGAATTAGAGCTCTTGTTTGACCTGGAGATTTTAGAAATAGATATGAAAAGGAGAAACTTGGCAAATATGAATTGAGTTTTTGTTGTGTTTGTTTTTGTTATTTCAGTTTTGTTCAACTTACTGTCACAACATGATTTAGACTTTCATGATGCTAAAGAATGATCTGCCCAATGGTGTGATACTAGCCATGGAATACTGGAGCCCTCTCTAAAATGGTATTAAAGGACTAAGGACAAATCCAGATCCTTCTGTTGGATCAGAGAGTTGATATTGATAAAGTCTAAAGGTAGATAAAGATTTGGTGAGCAGAATGAAATAATACCATTTCATACTGGCTCACAAATCCTCTTGAAAATGGAGAAATCAGCTGAGTAATATTCCATAGTATAGATGTACCACATTTCTTTATGCATTTATCAGTCAATGGATATTTGACCTCTTTCCAAGATTTGGTTACTGTTGATAATGCTGCTATAAACATCAGGGTTCATGTATCCCTTCAAATCAGTATTTTTATATCCTTTGGGTAAATATCTAGTGGTGCAATTGCTGGACGGTAGGGTAGTTCTATTTTTAACTTTCTGATGAAATACCATACTGCTTTCCAGAATGGCCGCACCAGTTGGCATTCCCACTAAGAGTGTAAAAGTGTTCCTCACCCTCCACATCTTCACCAACACCTGTTGTTTCTTGTGTTGTTCATTTTAGCCATTCTGACTGGCGTGAGATGTTATCTCATTATAGTTTTGATTTGTATCTCCCTGATGATGAGAAATGTTGAGCACCCTTTCATAAAAAATAAATAAATTCTTGCCATTTTCAGTGATGTGGATAGAGCCAGAGAGTCTTATGCTAAACAAAATAAGTCAGACAGAGAAAGACAAATACCATATGATTTCACTCATATGTGGAATTTAAGAAACAAAACAGATGAACATAGGGTGAAAACAAAAAAGAGAGAGGCAAACCATAAAACAGAGTCTTAACTATAGAGAACAAACTGAGGGTTACTGGAAGGGAGGTCGGCAGGGGGGAAGGGTTAAATTGGTGATGGGTATTAATGAGTGCACTTGCGATGAGCACTGAATATTGTATATAAGTGATGAGTCACTAAATTCTACACCTGAAACTGATATTATATTGTATATTAACCAACTGGAATTTAAATAAAAATTTGGAGAGGGGCACTTGGGGGGCTGAGGTGGTTAAGTGTCTGCTTTCCACTCAGGTCATGATCCTAGGATCCTGGATTCAAGCCCGGCGTCAGGCTTCTAGCTCAGCAAGGAGTCTGCTTCTCCCTCTGCCTCTCCCCCTGCTTGTGCTCTCCGTTTATCTCTCTCGCTCAAGTGAATAAATAAAATCTTTTTAAAACAAACAAACAAATAAGAATTTGGAGAAAAAATGAAATAAATAGATAAATAATAAATAATTAAATAAATAGGGGGAACAAAAGAAATGGAGGAATTGACACCAAAAAAAAAGAAGAAAGTGCCACAAAAAGACATAACTGGAAAGATTACTGTGTTGCAGGTGATATCAAAAGACCTGTTTTCTAACTTCCACATGCATTAGAACGACCTGTGGAGGACACAGGTTTTGTTCAAAAGGCATATTTCTAGGTCCCTCTTCCAGAGGATCCAATTCAGCTGGCAGTAGGTGGGGAAGGAGGACGAGGAATATTTTGAACAAGTACACAAGTGGCTCTGATGCAGAGTTTTGATAATGACCATACTGAGAAATATGTTGAAAGACTGAGGGAAAAAAAGTAATAAATAGTCAACGTGAAGCCTGAAGGAGAAAGGACAGGTGAAATAGGGGTTCCAAAGTCCACAGGAGCCTAAATAGGAATTACATTACAAAATTATATAATCAGCGATCCACTATAGTGAGCAGTTATGATTTCTTATTTATTGCTATTGTTTATTCTCTGCCTATGTCCATTAAAACACAAGGAAAGAAGAGGTGATACATATATACTTGGTAGCATAGAACATGTTATCTATTTTAAGAGAGGCTAACTGGGGCAAGGGGAAGGAATGATGGAAAGTATATCACCTGTTGCCCAGTATGATTGCCACATGCCTTAGAGGACTCCAGAGTCTGCTTTAATTGCTTACTTATAAGTCTACATTCCTGAATGATTTCATAGCTGCCGGGGCCCTGGGGTTCATCTCAGGTGTGTGAATCTGATTGGAGCAAGCCCGGTAGGTTAAGAAACACACAAGAAAATCCATCACTACTGATAAAACCTGATATTTCAGGGGGAAAGAAGGTAACAAAGAATTCATTTTGAAGAGTGTATATAAGAGAATTTCTTTTTAAAGTTTCGTTACTGGAAAGAGTAGATCCAATAATTATATTTGGTACTCTGTAAACTGAGATAAATTGTTAGCAGTTTTTTTTAAAGTTAAGTAGTGATAAAAACAATGAGCATAATCATTTTAACAGTGTTCAGTTTGTTTTTAAGGTATCTGTTACCTTTTAAGCATTGAATCAAATGCGTGAAGAGATTCACTACATGGAGAAACATATAAAATGAATATAAATGACTGATTAATATGAACAAAAAGAATAGCATAACATGCTTAATAACATTTTAACTAAGCAAAATATATTATTCTTTATATTTTAAAAAAGTTTTTAAAATTTACACCCCAGGTATCTATTCTGTCACATGTTTAGTGAAGAAAGCTGCGGATGTATTTTCTCTGTAGCCTTGGATTATTTCACCAAGATTCACTGCATAATGAAATGTAGTTTCACGTAGTTTCACTTAAGTTTCTTAAGAAGGGCAACCAACCGTACTTGATGGAAATAAAGGACAAACTGCATGAAAATATCTTAGAGTGGAAAAAAAAAACCACCCAGACATCAGTAAACTGTTGCCTTTTTAAGCATCATTTCCCCCTGTAATTCTAAATTCCTTTTCTGCTTTCTGACCCATGGACCACTGAGCTGCCAGCAAGAGCCATAATCATGGGCAAACCAAGCCAGACCCAGGGTCAGGGCAAGCACGTGGCCAGCACAGGCTGATGGAGGGACTGGGCCTCATCTCCCTGGATGAGTGGCTGCCTCCTACACTGGAGATTAGCAGAGACCTTATTTGAAAGCCAATTACTTGTGAAAGGGAAGTGAACGTGAAGGGTAAAGCTCATAAGGGACAGGGAAGTAGTAACCATTGCTGCCGTCCCTTTTCATTTAAAGGGCAAATACTTGGAAAAGGAAAAAAAAAAAAAAACCACCAACAAAACAAACACAGGATGAGAGAGTCCAAGACTACCAATATCTTAGGTCAAGCTAGTCTTTTAAAAACTGTTTTATATAAATAAAGAAATAGTGAAAATGCCTAGACTGACAGTGCTAGACACACCTAGATTGAGATAGAACAGAATAAATGCGTGGGAGTTAAGCCCACCAGAACTTGCCCACCACTGATTTATAACCAAGGGGAAATAACCAAGCGGAAGGGTAGGGCATGGTTTGGGGATACAGAGAATAGTACTCCAGGGTCCACTTATCCTCAACCTATTTGCAAAACCTACTATTAGTGGTAAGTAACAGGGGCAGGGGCTGGGTTGTAGCAATGTGAAGACCTTTCCCTTAACAGCATATTGGCAACTAATGTTATATAATTTCCTCCTACCGACCACAGAATAGCTGGTCATTACAGCTTTTAGGCACTAGGCATTGTTGTTATCATGTAATATCATACACAATAGAGTTTACCGCAAATACTGCAATGAAACTTACACAGTAAAAATCCTAGGAAAATACTATGATTTGTAGAGTAACAGTTCAACCGGAAGGAAATATATGACTTTCTATAGGAATTTACAATAAGTGGGGGAGCATAATGATGATTAAGGGTATTATTTGAAATGTATCTTTGAGTGGAAATTTTCAAAATAAAGAATAATAAATAAAAATACCATACATTAGCATTTTAAACCAGTTTATGCAAAAGTACTTATTTATACCAGTAATTTTTTACAATTCAAGGTACAATTGTGAATTATGTGACGTTTTCTCCCCTATTTCTCTTCTCCCTTTACTCCTTAAATATCCAGTTATAGGACCACCTTCCTATTCTCCTTAACACTCACAAATTAAAGTTTCCCTTCTGAAAAGGGAAAATCTGAAAAGCACATAAGGTGTATAAAGATCTTTATATCCTGTTTCAAAATCTTGGCAATTTAAATTTTAGAAGACTTAAATCAAAAGATTGAGTCAAAATGCTTTGGTGCTAAGATTTCCTGGATAGTTTCTCCTGAATCTCCAGACACAATCCCTATTGGTTTTTCCTTGCTGCCTTGATAGGATCATTACAACTATAATTTCTCAGTTATCCTTATTAAAATGTCAACATACTTGGGAAGGAACACTTAACTATGCCTTATTAGCCAATAATACACAAGACTTACATGATCTTTTCTTAAAATTAATTAAAAGTGGGTTTGTTAGGAAACAAGATGGTGAGGTAATCTTCAAGAGGAAGGAGAGAGAATAATCGATAGAGAGATTATTATATGGCAAGCAATACTGTATCTATATGGTACAATGCTATATACATTATTTCATTTAGTCAACATTTAAGTGGCATGGTATAGATAGTTTCTCCATTTTACAAATGAGAACATTGAGATTCAGAGAGGTAAATCCAATAGTTGAAGTTCATGAGTGACAGCAATTCAAACTCAAAGATGTGTGAATTCAAAGACTTTGCCTTTTTAAAGGAGTACTACAATTTGAAGGCTAGAGGCATACAAGCCACAGTGGAGTCCAACAAAGCTGGCCCTGCCACTTGTCCTCAAAACTGGACCACAGCAGATCTCTGATTTCCTTACTCCTGGCCAAGTGTTCTCTCTCTGAGACCACACACAGGCTCTCAGGCAATGATCAGGATCAGGAGTTGGCTCTTTGGTCCAGCAGTCTAAGCCAATTTCTATAATCAAGCCAGATTTTTTTTTTTTTTTAAAATACTGGTCTGGACCAACCAGAGATAAGAGTCAACCTATACAGCTCATCTTCTGGAAACAGGAATTTGGCTCCCTCTTCACTTTGTGAAAAGTACCAATTAATCCTACGAGGCAATTGCTCTCCTATGTGGTGTTGAGACATAAGGGGGTGTGGAGCACTTGTGAGAGACTTGGCATTGACAATGAATCCTCCCCTCAGTTATAGGATCATGATCCTGAAAAGAACCACAGTTGATGAGACCATAAAAATCTCACCAAAAGCAGGGGGGTGGGGGTGGGAGGAAGAATTACGGCTGAAACATTTTCAACAAGTCATTGCATAGGAGTCAATACAATAGAAAGTCTAGAACACATCCACTTTTTATTTGTTGATGCTATAAATCTTCTCCAAAATGTGTTCCCATAAATCAACTTCTTTACCCATCTAGTGTTACCAAAACATCTAATCAGGTTTGGTTTTTACAAAGTACAAAAGCAAGGTAAACAGAGAGGTTTCCTTCACCAACTGAACAATTGTTAAAGTTGTTTTTGAAGCTAAGCCTTTATTTCAGTTTAGATGATTGTGAGATCAAAGTGGACAATAATTTTTCCACATCAATAATTTAACACCACAGTCCCAGGAATCCTATGTAACTTTCCAGTATAATAAGGAACCAGTATTTCTTTCATCCTTCTGACTCCAAGGGAGCTAACAGAGCATTATGATCCTTTGCTGTTTTTTTCTTCTGGGGTCTTAGCTCTCAATTTATATAAACTCATCATATTTGAAATATACTATTATATATTTGTGTGGACATTCTTTCTCAGTTATTTTTAATACTGGGAATTTTAATGTAATCAATATCAATGTTTTGTAATTTATTTTGTAATTTCTAAGCTAAAAAAGTCCTTCTTACCTAGAAATAAGCTAAATATTTATCCATAGATAAATCTGTAGATTATTTCCTCAATTTGTGTGTGTATGTGTGTGTGTTTAGCATCTCATTCCTAAATCCTACTGAAATTTGTTTTGCACTTGGAATAAAGTGATGATATTAAGTGACTTTTAAACAAATAATTAAATAACTTTTTAACACTATTTCCTGAAAAATTGACTCAACTTCCACAATGATTTTTGATGTCAGCTTTTATCATATATCACTGTATATATTAAAAGCTATTTCTGGGTGCCATATATTTTTATCATTGATTTTATCAATGATTATCATTGTACCCTGATGTAAAAATATTTTTATTTTTATCATTTGAGTTTTGGTTTTTCATTTCTTTACAAAAACATTTTAATATATTACTTTATTTTTCATGCGATAATATCTAAAATTGAATAATATATTCAATATAATATTAACAATATATAGTAACTAACATTTGTTGAAAGTTTGTTTATGCCAAGCACTATTCAATGTACAGTATACAGTACAGATGAAAAAAGCTGAGGGTATCACAATCCCAGATTTCAAGATGTACTACAAAGCTGTAGTCATCAAAACAGTATGGTACTGGCACAAAAACAGACACACAGATCAAAGAACAGAATAGAGAGCCCAGAAATACATCTAAGCTTATATGATCAGTTAATCTATAATAAAGAAGGCAAGGATTTATAGGGGGGCTAAGATAGTCTCTTCAACAACTGGCGCTGGGAAAACTGGACAGCAACATACAAAAGAATAAAACTGGACCACCTTCTAACATCATACACAAAAATAAACTCAAAATGGATTAAACACCTAAATGTGAGACCAGAAACCAAAAAACTCCTAGAAGTAAATGTAGGCAGCCATTTCTTTGATACCAGCCATAGAAACATTTTTCTAGGTATGTATTCTCAGGCAAGGGAAACAAAAGCAAAAATAAACTATTGGGACTATATTAAAATAAAGGCAACCTACAGAGTGGGAGAATATATTTGTAAATAATATATCCAATAAGGAATTAATGTCCAAAATATATAGAGAGCTTATACAAGTCAACTTAAAAAACAAAAAACGAACAAACCCATGAAAAAAATGGGCAGAGAGACATTTCTCCAAAGAAGACATACAGATGGCCAACACGCACATGAAAAGATGCTCAGCATTACTAATCATCAGGAAAATGTAAATCAAAACCACCTTACACCTGTCAGAATGGTTAAAATCAAAAAGACAAGAAGTAACAAGTGCTGGAGAGGATGTGGAGCAAGGGGAACCCTTGTGCAGTTGGTAGGAATGTAAATTGGGGCAGCTACTGTAGGAAACATTATGAAGTTTCCTCCAAAAATTAAAAATAGAAATACCATATGATCCAGTAATTCCACTACTGGGTATTTACTCAGAGAAAACAAAACACTATTTGAGAAGAATATGCATCCCTATGTTTACTGCAACATTATTTACTATAGCTGAGATATGGAAGTCATCCAAGTGTCCATCCACAGATAAGTGAATAAACTGGCATATGCATACAGTGAAATTTTAATCAGCCATTAAAAAAAAATGAGATCTTACCATTAGCAACAACATGGATGGACCTAGAGGGTATAATGCTAAGTGAATTAAGTCAGACAGAGAAAGACAGATACCATATGATTTCACTCTTACATAGAATTTAAGAAACAAAATAAAAACAAAAAGACAAAGTACTTCATATAATGTATGTTAATTTTATGTGTCAGCCTGGCTGACTATGGTGCCTAAATATGTGAGCAAACATTATTCTGGATATTCCCATGAGAGTTTCTTGAATTAATTTTTTGAATTAATATTTAAGTTGGTGGACTTTGAATAAAATAGTGTCTTTCATAATATGAGTGGGCTTCATCCCATCACCTGAAGGACTGATTAGAACAAAAGACTGATCTCCCCAGTGCAGAAGGTCTTCACACTTGAACTACACCATTGGTTCTTCCCTGGGTCTCCAGGCTGTTCGTGTTCCCTGAAGATTTTGGATTCCCTAGCCTCCATAATCACATGAGCCAATTCCTTAAAATAAATTTCTCTCCCTCTCTTTTTTCTTTCCCTCTCTCTCTCTCTGATGTAAAATATATATTTTATGTTATGATATACAATATTTATCTATTATCCATTGTATAGCATGTTTTATATTAAATATACCATATTATATGATATAATAATATATATTGTATATACACATCTATAGACATATATACACATATATACATATACATCTCATTGGTTCCGTTTCTCTAGGCAACTGTGACTAATACATATGTACAAGGTCATTTGTTCATTACAACTAGGTACATTTTTACCACCTTTCTTTTACAGATAAGTTAGTTCACTGAGTCTGGAAAGCTTAAATGTCTTGTCCAACATCATTCCATCAGTAAGTGGCCGAAAGAGGATTCAAACTCATTGCCCACAATCTTAACCGTACAAACATATTTCTTCAGATCAATGAAACTAACTTTTAAAACTTTCTTCAAAGAAGATCCTTATACCTTTTTTGGAAGATCAAAATATTTGAGAGTAAGTTCTCAAAGTGATTATCAAAAAACAATTCCTTTGTTATTTGCCTTTCTCACTCTCATTTCCTTGTGAATTAACAATTTAGGTATTCAGTAGCTGTATGACATATGATAATACCATTGCTTTGATGTTAACAAATAATGAGTCTATTTCTATTAATTTTGAATCAATTAATAGGTATTTTAAAAATTTCTTTAAGTTTAACTTTCAATATAGTTAATATTTATTGATATAATCCGTACAAACAAAAGCCCTTTGGGATCCTGAATAATTTATTAATTTGAAGAGTTCCCAAGACCAAGAAGTTTGAGAACTGCTGTTCTGGATTCAACATAAAAATTAAGATATTTTTGTGAAATGAGTCCATTTGTCAGTTTAGCAGATGCATATTTTTACCATTTCTATAAAATTCTTTAATTCTTACTAAACTCATGTCTGGGTAAGAGAGGGGGAAAAAAATAAACCTAAAATGAGTCTTCACAAATATCTTGAATGCTATTTTCAATTTTTAGTGTTTTTAATTTGGCCATGGTCAGAAAAATTTAGGCCCCGGGTCTATAGTCCAGTTTTAATTGTTACCAATTTTATCCAATTACAGTTGGATAAATGTTATCTTACCTTCTTAATGGCAAGTAAAAGACTAACAGGACACTTCCCAAGCATTCTGAAATGTCCAATATTGGGCATTTGCAAGAGGGCCCACTGAAAATGCATGTGGTGGAGAAAAGCTCTGCGTGCTGGCGCCTGGGTGCACAGTGACTCTGCACTTTCTGGTCCAGTTTCCTGTGGGCTGCCTGGGGGCGGTCCACATCCCCTGGGCATTCTCCCAAGGGTGGGGCGACAGCCATAACAATTTAAGATCACTTTGCTGAGCCTTTTGGAGGAGCAGCGCAGAGCTGAGGCAGAATGAAGGGAGCCTCCTGACTGTTACATCAGTAACCTTTGGAGATGCAGAATGGCTCAGCTCCAGGGCAGAAACAGGAGGGAATCCAGAAGGCTCTGCTTCCCCCTCCATATTTGGCAAATCTGTGTTCTCCCAGCCTACCGGGAGGCAACAAAAAGTTGTCCCCTCAGTGTTATTAGACGACTCAATGAGATGAAACAAAGGAACCCCAGGCTGAGTCCTCTCTCTTACCACTGTTGTGGAGCGTCTTGTTCTGTCAAAATCAACACCATCATTCCCCATGTTTGTATAGAACCATCTTGGTTTAAAAGCGCTCTCACGTTTATTATCTCTCAAGGACGCTTATAAGCTTTACTTATCTCTGAAGTAAACCAGGCAAGTATTGTTATCCTTATTTCATAGATCAGAAAGCTGAGAATCCAGAGGGTCAAGCAATTTACTCAAGGTCACAGGTAGCAACAGCCTTGCCAAGGCCCAAAAGCCAGCTCATCTGGTTTCAATCCCACGTTGTGTCCACTGCCTTTACAGATGGCACACAGGGCAGGCTTCCTCATTATATGTGACATTACCTAACCGCAGGCATGTTTTCTCGACAATCGTATTTGGAAGAAAAGTAGAGAGACGAAACGAAAAAAGTGAAGATGAAAAAGGAAGAGAAATAAATCAGGGGGAAATGCACTTCCTTTTGTAAAATGTACTGCTTTCGTTTCTTTTCTTTCTTTCTCTCATTTCTTTACTAATTACATGTAGAAAGTCTGTGGTCATCACTGTCAACTTGAAGGGTTAAAAGTATTTTGAACATCCACCAAAGTCAGCATGTGAAGTAGTATAAAAACACCCACTGACACAAGTTTCTCTTTACAGGTGTCAATGGCGAAAATGAATGAGGGTGCAGAGGAGGCTCTGATATTGAGACAGGAGTCCCAGAATGCACCAGGATGCTCCCCCAGGGTCCAGAAGGGTGAGAGGTGGCCACTTGTGAATGCAGAATGGTCTTCTGTGGGACGTGCTAGAGTTTCTTTAGCCATTAATTACTTTTACAGCTGCCGCTCTAAAAACAGAAGGGATAAAAATTGCACTGTTTGTTCCACTGAAAGTGCAGAAAGGACCAGCAAAAAGAAACCCACAGTCTCTGCCTTGCAAATGAATCAAATAAGATTCTCCTTTAATGTGTGTTTGCTTATTTGAAAATCACTTACGAGAGCGTACTGACAAATAAAATATGAACACACAAAAATTACCAACCTCTAGGCACTTCGATTTCTGATTTATGTGCCTGTTCTCTCTTCTCTCATTAATTTGGCATAAAATAGTTGTTTATTATTTATATAGTCAGACCCCTTTATGGGGTATGCTATATATAATACACTGACATTCTTTCTGTTCATGAGTTTACACCTTGAAATAACTTTATGTTTATATCTGGATTAAAAATAATGAATTACTGGATGGGGTTCAAGATTTTCTCAATCACAGCAAATTCTCTTTCTTGGAAATATGTTGCAGCCAGGTTCTAGTGCATTAAAGTGTGGTAATGGTCTTCGGATCACATACAAGTCTTAAAGAAAACCATGGAAACATTCCTATTTAACAGGTAAATTATAGCATAAACAAGCCACTGTGTGAAAAACAATGCCAGAATTTTCTTCACTTCTCCCAGTTACAATATTTTTTTCAGATGTATTTAGAATCGGTTATTATAAACCTTCATCAGTAGTGGTTAAGAGTGTAAGCTCTGGAGGATACAGCCAGAAGATACAATGTTGGCCTTATTACTTTTGGTTTCATGACCTTGAACAATTTCGTGTACCTCCCCAAGTCTTGGCCTTCTTTCCTGTAAAATGGAATAATAAAGGGACCTATCTCATAGAGTTGCTAGAGGCATTTAATAGATAGGACTTATTAGAAACTTGGCATAGAGGTGGATACATAATAAAAGTTCAGTAAAGCGAGCTCTTATTCTTATTTTTAATCTCTAGAATCCCTTTTTCTGCTTTTACCTACAGAAAGATGGCAGAGAGCACAAGCATACTAATTCTGCCCATTAATAAGCGTCATGTAAATATATATTTGGTAAATGGGAAAATGAGAAAAACATGCATATCAGGATCATTTAGTATAAAGTGTAAACAATTAAGGGGATTTAAACATCAATGTTTAAACTGAAGATAACACCAAAAAGGAAATTTAAGTTGAGGAATATAAAATTTAAGGTCTGATAAAAGAATTTAGTAAATATACACTTCTTAGTTACCTTTGGGGATAACTAAGATTGTTGTGTGTTTGTTTTGACTAATTCTCTTTATTAGCTATCTATTACCTATCTATCAAAACCAGAATCATTGCTTTTACTTTCAATCTGTCACCGGGTTTGTGTCAATGTTTCCTCGCTGACATCACTTTTTTTTTTTCATTCCCAATATTATCTCCTAGGCGAAGTCCCCACACCTGGATTAATGTAACATTCTCCTAGGTATTGTCTCTGTCTTTGAGTATCTTCTTTCTTGTAGCCAGTCCTGCATTTTGCCTACAGATTAATTTTCCTCAAAAACTTGTTTCACCTCTCTGATTTTCCACTGCTTACATGGTAAGATTCTGATTCCCTAATTTAGCTTTTAAGCCTCCATACAATCCAACTTCAACCTACCTTTTTATCTCCATCCCCTCATCCCTCCTCTCCCTCCAAACCACCCCAGTTAGAAGGAAGCCATCTGGCAGAATAGGAATTGTGGACAGAGCAGGCTGCCCTGTCAGCCCCAACCCTAGCATCAAGCCACTTGAACTAAAAGTTCAGGTTTTCTGAATTATGGAACAAGCATTGCATGTACATGCTGGGTATGGAAATGTGAGCTTGACCCATTGGTAAGGGTCTTGCTTTAATCCGTGGAGTGGGCAACTCATCTACTTTCTGTGTTTTTCCACTAATCTTCTAGATGGAGATTGCAAAACTCTATAGAGATAGAGGATGGCTGGCAACCAAAGAGAGATTTAGGGCATCAGTAGTGAGAATTTTTAATGAGTCCTTTAGCCAAACTCAGGAGGTCTGGAATCAATGGGGGAGGTGTTCAGGGTTGGGGAAAGCTAGAAATAGTGCTACTGGGAGAGTAAGCACGCTCGTTCAAAGACCACCGGGAACCTGCCTCTCTCTTCTGTACTCTACCCTCCCTAAACCTGCACTCTTCTAGTGGGAAGGAGTGCTCCAAAGTACAATCATGGGGGGTTCTGGACTAGACTGACTGAAAATAGCAGGGACTTACTAGACTGTGGTGAGAATCAGAGTTGAGTGGGTGCTGGGGTCACAGGTCTGGGGAACTATCTGGTCAGATTTGGGTCCAGCCACTGGGGGCAATAGTTCCCTCGCAAGATCCTCAGATCTTGAGGATCCTCAGATCTTGAGGATCTCCCTGTGGGAGAAAACCTGAGTTCAAGGTCTCAATAGTTCCCAGCTTTCTTTGGCCCCACGGAAATTTCCTCATGGATGTACTTTGGGTGTGGTGTTTAGACTATCATCTACCCAGAATCTTCTATGATTCCTGGGTGATATTTACTATATTTTTATATCACTAAAAATTTTTTGGAAAAATGGTAAATTTCTTGAGCTCCTACTGTATCAAGTGTAGAACCTAATCATATTGCTTCTAATCTTCATGTTATCAAGGTCACTTTATAAATGAAGAAACTGAGGATCATTTAGGTTAAGTGATAGAACACGACCCTAAAGGAGTCTTTACCTGCCTCGAGCCCAAGGTCTTACAGGTTTCTTCATGAAGATCTACAGATCTATTACCTTTCTTTCTCATTTGCCAACCCCCCCCAAGCTTTGACATTTCTGTCATCTCCAGCAAAGTTCAGAACACAGGTTCTGACTCTGAGCTGAGACATACTATACGGAATTTTCTGTTGCTCTTTCTCCACCTGCTTTGAACACAGAATGGAATTCGAGGATGTAAAATGTAAACATTACAGTTCCCATGTTATTCTTTATAGAGATTTAAAAGAAAATATAGAAAGCAAAGCAAAGCTAATAACTCAGGATTGTATCTGTTAGCTATAACAAAATAAAGTAGTCCCAGGGTATAGGAAAAGTTACCTCTCTAAGATAAATGCAAGATATTTACAGAGCACCCTCATAAAAAATTTATGCTGTACTATTTTCTGGCCTTCAAGCCAGGCATTCAATGTGTCAACAAATCTTTAGAGGGAAACTATTATGTGACAAGCATGGTGTAGGTGGTTACTCTGCATTTGCCTTGTTTTAGGAGTTTCATTTTTCCTACTGAGTTTCTTACAAACTTTGCAACATTCCTATAATCAGGTTAACTATTCTAAAATTTTAAATAAATTATGTTAAATGATATGCAAGCAGTATGAGTGAGTATTTTTTAAGACTCTATTGGATTTATTCACTTTTATGACTTTTTGGTCAGGGAAAAATGAGACATTTTTTCTTATATAATAACATTCTTGTAACTTACAATTTGGTTTATAATTACAGTGGTTTTTACTTCAAAAACTGATATTTGGATGTTGGATCAACTCGCGAATGACTTAGCTACAGCTCTCATTTTTCCAGATCTATCTTGCTCAAGCTGTTTTAAAAAACAAACTAAAAAAGCCAAACACTTTCTCTATCCCTAAAGTTTAATCAGAATAGTGATCCAAGTCATGAAAACACCTCACAATGGGTATCAATTAAAGAAAAAAAACCCCAAGACCCCAATTCTTAATATATTCTACCTATTAGAAGACATTTCATTAGCAAGCAATTTGTCTCATTCTCAAAAATCAACTTTAACCACTTTATCCATGTGATTTATGTCCATTTGATACCCAAATTATCCATTTAGCTAATTTGTTCCTGTGTCAACATGCACCATAAAATCCCACTGAATGGTTTCTCCTTGGTTTCCCTTTGTAACTTTTCTGGTCTCTTCGTCCTGCTCCCTGCTTTCCCAGGAGAGCTATATGACTTGTGTGAGGTGCTCAGTTATAGAACAGAGCTACACATAGAATGTGTAACACACCCAGATGGTAAGGGCTCCACCAGAGCTGAGAAGGTCATTCTCTGGAAAACCTGAGAACTGGTCTCTTACTTAAAAACATCAGAACTCTTGCACTAAAAACCGGGCACCAATCCAGGTGTACGAAGTTGCTTTTTTGTGTGTGTGTGTCCATTCTAAGAAGTTATCATTTCCATGAGAATGAGGTGCTTATTCCACCACATAAATTTTAAGTTTGGAAAGCATCTCTTTGTAGTTCTAATTTCTTTGAGGATAGTATTTTTCAGGCTTGTTTGTCTTCCATGTTTGGACATCTGAGATGACCATGTTTGGACATCACATTTTGAGGTTCTGCATCCTCAGTGTTCTAGCCTATGGCAGCCTATGCCAGCACTCTGTAGCTAAAGTAAAAGTGGAAATAATTAGGAACTTAAGCCTACTCATGCCAAAACCTGTGTTTCCTAATTTAACAGGTTTTATTTTGCTATATCTATAATATTGTTTCAAATCACTCCTTCATTTTGGAAATGCTAATTTTTTATATAATGCTTTTTTCTTTTTTCTTTTTTTTTTTTTTTTGCTTTTCCTACAGAGCAGTGAGTGAAGTATATCTATTACAATATAGTTGATTGCTATCACATCATTAACAATCTCTAATATATTAGGTATTGCACTGACAGGTACAAAAATATCTTTTTTTTTTTAAATTTATTTGATAGACAGAATTCACAAGTAGGCAGAGAGGTGGGCAGAGAGAGGAAGGGAAACAAGCTCCCCGCTGAGCAGAGAGCCCAATGCAGGGCTCGATCCCAGGACCCTGGGATCATGACCTGAGCCGAAGGCAGAGGCTTTAACACACTGAGCCACCCAGGCACTCCCTAAAATATCTTTTTATAAGTACTGCTAACAAGATAAACTTGTCAGTAGATTGCTCTGATATGAATTTTATATTATTTTTAAATAATATCTCAACATGAAATTATTTCTGTTTGACCCAAAGGTTCAGGTTGCTAATGGGAACCAAGTTTTGAGAATCAAAGCTTGTTTCATTCTTGTTAAGTAAAGCAATGCATTACTGATCTTGGCTTTAACCTAAATGGACATTTTCATTACTCTTATGGATTAAATGTTTACATTCCCCCAAAATTTACATATCAAAGCCCTAACCCCAGTGTGGCTGTATTTGGAGATAGAGTCTCTAAGGAAATAATTAAGGGTAAATAAGGTCATAAGAGTGGGGCCCTGATCCAATAGGATTAATGTACTTAAAAGAAGAGACTTCATAGAACTCACTGTCTCTCCATTTACATGTGCCAAAGAAAGACACCTAGCAAGAAAGTGGCCATCTGCAAGCCAAGGGGTAGTCCTCACCAGACACCAATCCTACTGGCATTTTGATCTTAGATTTCCATTCCCAAGAACTATAAACAAATAATTTTTTGTTGTTTGAGCTACCCAGGCTATGATATTTTGTTATTGCAGCCTAACTAGACTAATGCAGTGATTTAATTTCTTTAAAAAGTTCAGCTAGGTGAACCATGAGAGACTATGAACTCTGAAAAACAATCTGAGGGGTTTGAAGTGGTGGGGGGTGGGAGGTTGGGGGAACCAGGCGGTGGGTATTGGAGAGGGCACGGATTGCATGGAGCACTGGGTGTGGTGCAAAAATAATGAATACTGTTATGCTGAAAATTAAAAAAAAATTTTTTTTTTAAGTTCAGCTAGTTTTTCTTCAATTGGGAGATGCACAACATAAAGATAACACAATATTAGGTTTTCCAAAATAAATTTCTCTATTGGGGTACTTCAAAACTGAGATCACTTTTGGCTTTAGGTCTTTCTCTAAAATATCACTAAAAAATGAACATGACTGTTGAAATCTTTTAAAACTTAAAGCAACCAATCTAGGCATATGTCAGCAATGACATTCAAGATTTGTCATTGTTTTGAACATTCACATAAGGTGTAGCAAGTTAGTTCATTGTCATATATAGATCTGTAGAAATTGCTAAGAAATTGAAAGTAAAGAAAAACATAAGTTCTAGGCAGTTTATAAAATGAAATCTTGTTCTTGATATTTATTCCTTAAATTATTTAGAGTTAAGCAATATTAACTATATAGTTCTACAGGTAAGCAATGGAGTTATATAACTAAGTCAATAAAGTCAAGGACATTTAGTAAGAATAATGTTTTGTTTGATAAAGAAACATTTAATTATTTAATTGTTATAGAATGCAGAACTATATCAACTTCTAGCATCTTGCACAATAAAGAAAAATTTTTTTCATTGTTATCCCCAAAGAATGAATAAATGCAATTTTCAAAAGGTCACAAAATGCTCTCTCTCAAGATGTTAGCATTTCATAATTATTTATTTTTTCTGTGGATTTTTATGGCTCAGAAAATAAGAATTAACTTTGTACTTAATTATTGGAAAAACAAACCTAGAAAGATATAGATTAAATTTAAATCAAGCTGTAAATATTTGTAATTCAAACAATACAAACCATTTTCAACCTGGGCAAAGGTAACAAATCAATATAATACTGTTCAACACCACCAGATGGATTGGGGCTGATGTGACTAAAAAATGACAATGCTGTCCCAAAATAACTAGATTTGAAAATAGTATACCTGTAAAATTTAAACTAATGGCTAACACTAGATGAGAACTTGATTAATGGTATTCCCACACACATCCAGGTTTTTCTTCCTGACATTGGTTGTATTTGTAATTAAGTCATCATTTGCATAATTGCTTGTGTGACAAGAAACTGTAAGCTCCATTGGGATGGGACTACATCTGTCTTGTTCACAGCTGTGTCGCCAGTATTTACAACAGTGAATTCTCAATAACTATTTGACAGATTAGTGAACAAATGGAAGGGGATTGTATGAGCATCTACAGTTTAGTGGATCTATAAATGAACACAAAATTAACAGATAAATTTGTAAATATGAGTAATAGAACAAAACAGAAAGAAGAACACACCTCAGGATTATTTGGATGTCGGAAGGTGAAAAAAAACCAAGGACCTATGGAAAGTGATTTATCCTATTTCCTAACAGAAATATCTCACTTAGTAAATTCGATTGATTTTTTTTTTTAATGGCAAATACTCAGGTGACTGGATGATTCAGTCAGTTGAGCATAGGACACTTGATTTAGGCACAGGTCACAATCTCATGGATCATAGGACCAAGCTTCACAATAGACTCCATGCTCAGCTGGAAGTCTGCTTGAAGATTCTCTCCCTCTGTCCCTCCCCCAACTTGTGTGCCTGCTTTCTCTCTGTATCCCTAAAATAAATAAATAAATCTTTAAAAAAGATTTAAAAAAATAGCAAATACCCAGTTCACAATTCATTTGGTCAGAACGCATTCGGTAAGAATATTCCTTCTGTTACTGTGAGGAGTAGCTACAGGGTATAAAAATATTAGAAACTAATTTAAATGTATGAATCAAGAATTTTTAAAAATTCACAACTGTAGCCACCATAAAAAAAATCATGACTTTCTAGAGGGCTTAAAAGAGGAAATTAAAAAAAACTGGTACAAAAAGATTGGGATCATTCCCTGCATATTTTAGACCACAATGCTCTGAAGCTAGAACTCAATCACAAGAGGAAAGTTGGAAAGAACCCAAATACATGGAGGTTAAAGAGCATCCTACTAAAGAATAAATGGGTCAACCAGTAAATTAAAGAAGAATTGAAAAAAATCATGGAAACAAATGATAATGAAAACACAACTGTTCAAAATCTGACAGCAAAGGCAGTCCTGAAAGGAAAGTATACAGCAATACAAGCCTTTCTCAAGAAACAAGAAAGATCTCAAATACACGACCTAACCCTACACCTAAAGGAGCTGGAGAAAGAACAACAAAGAAAGCCCAAACCCAGCAGGAGAAGAGAAATAATAAAGATCAGAGAACAAATTGATGAAATAGAAACAAACAAACAAACAAACAAACAAAAAAACCAGTAGAACAAATCAATAAAACTAGGAGCTGGTTCTTTGAAAGAATTAATAAGATTGATAAAACCCTGGCCAGACTTATCAAAAAGAAAAAAGACCCAAATAAATAAAATCATGAATGAAAGAGGAGAAATCAAAACCAATACCAAAAAAATGCAAACAATTGTAAGAACATATTGTGAGCAGCTACATGCCAGCAAATTTGACAATATGGAAGAAATGAATGCATTTCTACAGGCATATAAACTACCAAAACTGAACCAGGAAGAAATAGAAAACCTGAACAGACCCATAACCAGTAAGGAGATTGAAACAGTCATCAAAAATCTCCCAACAAACAAGAGCCCAGGGCCAGACGGCTTCCCAGGGAAATTCTACCAAACATTTAAAGAAGAATTAATACCTATTCTCCTGAAACTGTTCCAAAAAAATAGAAATGGAAGGAGATTTCCAAACTCATTTTATGAGGCCAGCATCACCTTGATCCCAAAACCAGACAAAGACCCCATCAAAAAAGAGATTTACAGACCAATATCCTTGATGAACACATATGCAAAAATTCTCATCAGAATACTAGTCAGTAGGATCCAACAGTACATTAAAATGATTATTCACCACGACCAAGTGGGATTTATTCCTCGGCTGCAAGTTTGGTTCAACATCTGCAAATCAATCAATGTGATACAAAAAATAAATAAAAGAAAGAACAAGAACCATATGATTCTCTCAATAGATGCTGGAAAAGGATTTGACAAAGTAAAGCATCCTTTCTGGATGAAAACTCTTCAAAGTGTAGGGATAGAGGGTACATACCTCAATATCATCCAAACCATGTATGAAAAATCCACAGCAAATCTCATTCTCAATGGAAAAAACTGAGAGATTTCTTCTAAGGTCAGGAACATGGAAGGGATGTCCACTATCACCACTGCTACTCAACATAGAACTAGAAGTCCTAGCTTCAGCAATCAGACAACAAAAAGAAATAAAAGGCATCCGAATCAGCAAAGAAGAAGTCAAACAATCACTCTTTGCAGATGATATGATACTTTATGTGGAAAACCCAAAGGACTCCACTCCAAAACTGCTAGAACTCATACAGGAACTCATAAAAGTGTCAGGATACAAAATCAATGCACAGAAATTAGTTGCATTTCAATACACCAACAGCAAGACAGAAAAAAGAGAAATTAAGGAGTCAATCCCATTTACAATTGCACCCAAAACCATAAGATACCTAGTTTTAAACCTAACCAAAGAGGCAAAGAATCTATACCCAGAAAACTATAAAGTACTCATGAAAGAAATTAAGGAAGACACAAAGAAATGGAAAAATGTTCCATGTTCATGGATTGGACGAACAAATATTGTGAAAATGTCTATGCCTTCTAAAACAATCTACACATTTAATGCAACCCCTATCAAAATACCATCCATTTTTTTCCAAAAGAAATGGAAGAAATAATCCTAAAATTTATATGGAACCAGAAAAGACCTCGAATAGCCAAAGGAATATTGGAAAAGAAAGCCAAAGTTGGTGGCATCACAATTTTGGACTTCAAGCTTTATTACAAAGCTGTCATTATCAAGACAGCATGGTACTGGCACAAAAACAGACACATAGATCAATGGAACAGAATAGAAAGCCCAGAAATAAATCCTCAACTCTATGGTCAACTAATCTTCGACAAAGCAGGAAAGAATGTTCAATGGAAAAAAGAAAGCCTCTTCAATAAATGGTGTTGGGAAAATTGGACAGCCACATGCAGAAAAATGAAATTGGACCATTTCCTTACACCACACACGAAAATAGACTCAAAATGGATGAAGGACCTCAATATGAGAAAGGAATTCATCAAAATCCTTGAGTAGAACACAGGCAGCAACCTCTTTGACCTCAGCCGCAGCAACATTTTCCTAGGAACAACGCCAAAGGCAAGGGAAGCAAGGGCAAAAATGAACTATTGGGATTTTATCAAGATCAAAAGCTTTTGCACAGCAAAGGAAACAGTTAACAAAACCAAAAGACAACTGACAGAATGGGAGAAGATATTTGCAAACGACATATCAGATAAAGGGCTAGTGTCCAAAATCTATAAAGAACTTAGCAAACTCAACACCCAAAGAACAAATAATCCAATCAAGAAATGGGCAGAGGACATGAACAGACATTTCTGCAAAGAAGACGTCCAGATGGCCAACAGACACATGAAAAAATGCTCCATATCTCTCGGCATCAGGGAAATACAAATCAAAACCACAATGAGATATATCACCTCACACCAGTCAGAATGGCTAAAATTAACAAGTCAGGAAATGACTGATGCTGGCAAGGATGCGGAGAAAGGGGAACCTTCCTACACCGTTGGTGGGAATGCAAGCTGGTGCAACCACTCTGGAAAACAGCGTGGAGGTTCCTCAAAATGTTGAAAATAAAACTACCCTATGACCCAGCAATTGCACTACTGGGTATTTACCCTAAAGATACAAACGTAGTGATCCGAAGGGGCACGTGCACCTGAATGTTTATAGCAGCAATGTCCACAATAGCCAAACTATGGAAAGAACCTAGATGTCCATCAACAGATGAATGGATCAAGAAGATGTGGTATATATACACAATGGAATACTATGCAGCCATCAAAAGAAATGAAATCTTGCCATTTGCGACAACTTGGATGGAACTAGAGGGTATCATGCTTAGTGAAATAAGCCACGCGGAGAAAGACAACTATCATATGATCTCCCTGATATGAGAAAGTGGTGATGCAACATGGGGGGTTAAGGGGGTAGGAGAAGAATAAATGAAACAAGATGGGATTGGGAGGGAGACAAACCATAAGTGATTCTTAATCTCACAAAACAAACTGAGGGTTGCTGGGGGGAGGGGGGTTGGGAGAAGGGGGGTGGGGTTATGGACATTGGGGAGGGTATGTGCTATGGTGAGTGCTGTGAAGTGTGTAAACCTGGCGATTCACAGACCCGTATCCCTGGGGATAAAAATATATGTTTATAAAAAATAAAAAATTTTTAAAAATTTGTCAAAAAAATGTACCATAAAATTATTTTCTGAAAAGGAAATAAAATTAAACTTTGCAAAAAAAAAAAAAAAAAAGAAAAAAGAAAAGAAATGGAAAAACATTCCATGCTCATTGGAAGAACAAATACTGCGAAAATGCCTATGCTACCTAAAGCAATATACACATTTAATGCAATCTCTATCAAAATACCATCCATTTTTTTTTTCAAAGAAATGGAACAAATAATCCTAAAATTTATATGGAACCAGAAAAGACCTCCAATAGTCAGAGAAATGCTGAAAAAGAAAGTTGGTGGCATCACAATTCCAGACTTCAAGCTCTATTACAGAGCTGTCATCATCAAGACAGCTGGTACTGGCACAAAAACAGACACATAGATCAGTGGAACACAATAGAGAGCCCAGAAATAGGGGCACTGGATAGCTCAGAGGGTTAAACCTCTGTCTTCGGCTCAGGTCATGATGTCAGGGTCCTGGGATTGATCCCCACATTGGGCTCTCTGCTCAGTAGGGATCCTACTTCCTCCTCTCTCTCTCTCTCTTTCTCTCTCTCTCTGCCTGCCTCTCCACCTACTTGAGATTGAAATAAATAATATCTTAAAAAAAAAAAAAAAAAGCCCAGAAATAGACCCTCAACTCTATGGTCAACTAATCTTTGACAAAGCAGGAAAGAATGTCCAATGGAAAAAAGACAGTCTCTTCAACAAATGGTGTTGGGAAAAATTGGACAGCCACACACAGAAAAATGAAACTAAACCATTTCCTTATACCATGCACAAAAATAGACTCAAAATAGATAAAAGACCTCAATGTGAGAAAGGAATCCATCAAAATCCTTGAGGAGAACAAAAGCAGCAACCTCTTCAACCTCAGCCACAGCAACTTCTTCCTAGAAAACATCGCCAAAGGCAAGGGGATCAAAGGCAAAAGGAACTAATGGGACTTCATCAAGATCAAAAGCTTTTGCAGAGCAAAGGAAACAGTCAACAAAACCAAAGACAATTGATAGAATAGGAGAAGATATTTGCAAACAACATATCAGATAAAAGGCTAGTATACAAAATCTATAAAGAACATATCAAACTCAAAAAAAAAAAAATCAAACTTAATACCCAAAGAACAAAGAATCCAATCAAGAAATGAACAGAGGACATGAACAGACATTTCTGCAAAGAAGACATCCAGATAGCCAACAGACACATGAAAAAGTGCTCCACATCACTAGGAATCAGGAAAATACAAATCAAAACCGCAAGGAGATACCACCTCACACCAGTCAGAATCGCTAAAATTAACATGTCAGGAAATGACAGATGCTGAGGAGGATGTGGAGAAAGGGGAAGCCTCCTACACTGTTGATGGGAATACAAGCTCGTGCAGCCACTCTGGAATACAGCTCTATTTGAAAATAGAGCTACCCTATGACCCAGCAATCGCACTAGTGAGTATTTACTCTAAAGATATGAATGTAGTGATCCGAATGGGAATGTGCACCTGAATGTTTATAGCAGCAATGTCCATAATAGCCAAACTATGGAAAAAACCTAGATGTCCATCAACAGATGAATGGATAAAGAAGTGGTACATATATACAATAGAATACTATGCAACCGTCAAAAGAAATGAAATCTTGCCATTTGCGACGACGTGGATGGAACTAGAGGGTATTATGCTGAGCGAAATAAGTCAATCAGAGAAAGATAGTTATCATATGATCTCTCTGATATGAGGAGTTTGAGAGGCATGGCAGAGGGTCTGGGTTGTAGGGAAGGAAAAAATGAAACAAGATGGGATCTCACAAAACAAACTGAGGGTTGCCGAGGGGAGGGATGTAGGGAGAGGTGGTTGAGTTATGGACATTGGGGAGGGTATATGCTATGGTGAGTGCTGTGAAGTGTGTAAACCTGGCAATTCACAGACCTGTACCCCTGGGGCTAATAATACATTATATGTTAATTTTTAAAAAAGGAAATCCAGCCATGATTTAAATATATTCTTACTCACTAGGTTATTAATGAACTTAATTCTTTGCAGAAAGATCTGTGCTATTGAGAGAATTTTCTGAATGAAAGCAGTAAGTACGTTCCAAAGGATTAAATTGTTTCTTACTGTGAGTGAAAGAGTTATGTGTTTTTAAAAAATTCAATGCAACTATTCAAAGACATCTTATAATAATAGAGCTTGAGGGGGTATCGTGTGCTTCATAAATCATGCTTGTATGTGTGCATTTTTCTTCTCATTATCTTGTTTCTCTTTCTGGTTTTTTGCTTTTCCATTTTTTCCCTTTTTTTGTTTGTTTGTTTTTGTTCTTTTAAAAATTTGATGGTTTTTTGTTTTATTTGTTTTCTTCCTGTCACTATAATCAATTGAGGCACTGCAGTTTTTGTTTGTTGTCCTAGGAGTTGATTTCATTTGTTGATTAAGAATGATAAAGTCATTCAACAGACATTACAGACACCTGCAGGCAATATGAGTGATTGTGGAGATTTGACAGCACTTACAGCCTCTCACAGATCAAGTAGACATTGATTGCAGCCCAGGGATGCAGAACAGGAAGATAGGCTCTGAGTCTGATTCTAGGTGTGAAATATATAACCACCGCAGAAGAATCTTACTGTACATAAAACTGCTCAACAAATGAGAATTCATACTAGGTGATCCCCCAGGTTTGCTTAGCTTTTTGCAAGTGATGTCTTTTTTTGATATATTAGGAATTCAGCCTGGTAGGACAGTTTAACCTGGCATGCAAGTGAACTTGAACAGCAATTATGCATAGTATCCTATGGATTGTTTTGACTTTTCTGATTTTAATAATTTATACCATAGAGTACATAGTCAATCACAAGAGTTCAATGATAGCTCGAAGAGGTCCTGAAACAAACATTCCAGGGCATGAAAATGGTAACTGTGTAGTAGGGCCTAGATAAAATAATTTGACTTAGAAAGGCTGGAAACAGCTGCTGAAGATAGTTCACAACTTAAAAAAAAATGTATTCATAAAAGCGTAATAAAAAATACATTAGTTCAATTTATGTAAATATGTGAGTGTCTATTATGGGATGACCCGCAGAAAAGTGCAATTACATACAGTAAAATGACAGATTAAATGAAGAGCCTATTCAATTTGATGAGTTTTAAGAATTGTATATACCTGTGGGACTCAAATTCTAATTGGAATCTAGAACATGTCTATAATCTCAGAATGTTTTCTTGTGCCTCTTCCCGGTCAACCTCAGCCCTTCACCCAGAGATTCTGGTACCCTCAGTCATGGACTAGCAGAATCATATAGTATATACTCTTGTGTCTGGCTTCTTTCATGAAGCATAATTTTTTAAAGTTTGTTCATATTATTCCATCTATGAGTATTAGGTCTTTTTATTGGTGAGCTAAAGCAATATCTTATAAAAATATACCATAGTTTCTTTATCCTTTCTTCTGTGTGTGGCCATTAAGATCATTTCTAGTCTTTACTTATTTATTAATAAATCTGTTTAGAACATTTTTGTGCATCTTTTCGTGTACACACAAGAAAACATACCTCTTGGGCAAGTGCCTGACTATATGACTGCTGGGTCATAGGGCAGATACATGACTACATTTATAAGAAACTGCTAGACTCACTTCCAAAGTGGTTGTATGCCATTTGACAGCCCTACCAGCAATGTACAAAAATTTCAGTTGCTCTATACCCCCTCCAACATTTGTATTGTCAGTCTTTTTCATTTTAACTATTTTTAGCAGGTTCATTGTGATGTCTTACTGTAGTTTTAATTTACTTCACTGATAACTAAAGACACTGAGCACTTTTTCATGTGCTTATAATTATACATGCATATATCTCTCTTTATGAAGTACCAATTCAAGCAATTTATGTATTTTTATGGGGTTGTTTTTATCTTATTATCATTGAATTGTGGAAGTATCGGTATGCTTTAGAGAAAAATTTTGTATTGCAAATGTTTCCCCTCAATTTGTGGCTTTCATACATATTTTCTTAACACCAGCATTAATAAGTAGAACTTTTTTAAAAAAAGATTTTATTTATTTATTTATTTATTTATTTATTTAGCAGAGAAGACACCCCTAGAGAGGGAACACAAGCAGGGAGAGTGGAAGAGAGAGAAGCAGGCTTCCCACCTAGCAGGCAGCCTGATGTGGGGCTCCATCCCAGGACCCTGCAATCATGACCTGAGCCAGAGGCAGACATTTAACAACTGAGCAAACCCAGGCGCCTCCGACAAGCAGTACTTTTTAACTTTGATAAAGTTCTTCTAACCAGAACTACTCTTTCAGATCCTGTGAATCCCTGACCAGGTCACCTATAGCTTCAGGAAGAAGGTTTCCAACTTAGCTTGCAATTCACTCACATCAACAAAATTAAAGGGGGTAAGAGAAACACATGTTCTTATTTGTTCTAGTGAGTTCTAACTTTTCCTCACAGATTTCAGTTTTCCCTCACAGATTCCCTCAGGGTTCATCTCTGCTCTTTTCCACTTCATGTCTGAATTTCCTTGCCAGGTACAGGCCTAACTGGCACAGAGGCAACAGCCTTATATAGACTGCTAACCAGTTCCCACAATGGTTTAAGGTCTAATTCTGAAATAAATTCCTTGTTGTACATCCCATATAGTAGTTCTCTTACCTAATTGAGCCCTAACTGATATGCTCTGGAATGGTCTTCTTGATGTTTACCCTGCTTGGGATTCTTTGAGCTTCTTGGATTTGCTTGAAGTTATACCATCAAGTACAGAAACTCCACTATTGTTTTTCAACTGACTTTTTTCCTTTTATGCTTCAGTTGGGGTAATTTCCATTGCTCCATCTTCAAGTTATTGATAACTTCTTCTACAGTATCGAGTTTGCTGAGGGACCCAGTCAATTAGTTTTAATTTTTGTATTGTATTTTTTAATCTGTAGTATATCCTTTTCTATAGTTTTCATTTTCCTGCTGATTTTTATCATATTCTTTATCTTCTTTTTTCCCCCCTTTAAATCCTTGAGTATTTTTATAATAGCTTTCATAAAGACATGGTCTACTAATTTCATCATTATGTGATTTCTGGGTTTATTTTTGTCAAGTAATTTTTATTTTGGTTATAGGCCACATTTTCCCACTTCTTTTTATGTTTGGTAATCTTTTAACTTATATACTGGACATTATAGATGCTTCATCATTGACAATCTGGATTTTATTGACTTTCTTACTAGAGTGCTAGTAAGAGTCAAATTATTTGCCATAGCGTTTCATTCTTTCAAGCCCTATTGTTAGGGTATGTGAAAGGTCACCTTTTCTCTAGGATTGGATTTGCCCTACTCCTAAGGCATAGCCCTTCTGGAGTCTCTGTTGAATCTGCATTGTTCATAAGGTCCTTTCTTGTGGGTGGGTCAGAACACAAATGTCTTCCTGCTCTGTCTGGCTGTGGGAGTTTGATTCTCAGCTCTTCAGTATGCATTATTTCCTAGCATTATACTTTGTCTTACCTCAGAATTTCAACCTACATATACACTACTTACTATTCAGCCAAAGATTCTAGGGGATCCCTATTCAGATTTCTGAAACTCCTTCTCTGCCCCACTCACTTCTCTCCAGCAACTTAACCATACAAATTCCAGCTACCTCACCAGCTCTGAATTATCACCTGTGTTTCCTCAGCTCAGGGAGACTGCTGTGCTGTTTGTGCTCCCCTTCCCTGAGCCACAGTCTGGAAAGTGACACCAAGTGGAAAGCTGGTACAATTGCAGGGTTCATTTTTTTGCCCTTCAGGGATCACAGTTTTGCGTGCTTTTTTCCCAATGTCTAAAAGCAGTGATTTCATACACGTGTTCTAGTTTTCTAGTCGCTAATGGTGAAAGGCTTACTGTGATACCAGTTCCTCCATCATGGTTGGGATTACAATTTATTTGTTCTACTCCTGTTTATTACTGACAGCAAAACAAATCTATTTGTATATATTGTGTTTTTAGAGGCTTAACGTTAAACCAAATAGAATCAACTCCACAGCAAGCAGAATGACTTAAGATTGTCCTTTCATCCCCTTCCCCACCACAGACTGTTTAGGATTTGACAATCTTAAGAGCAGAGTTATCTGAATGCTCATTTACATTTAAATTTTCATTTTGTTCAGCTCAGTGGTTGTCAAAATTTACTGTGCTTAAGAATGACTATATAAATCAATGATCCTCTACTTAATGGGGGTATTTAAAGGTTGTTCCAGGATAGTTTTGACTATAATGTTCAATTTTAGCCCCAGTGTAAAATGTGAATCTATTGTATGTCACTCATGGATATTAGTTACTTGATTGCATTTGGATTTGTTTATTTTGCGAGAATTTTCAAGGACAACTTAGTACTGTGGAAATGAGATGGAGTGAAGTCATGTTGTATGTAGAGCACCTGGAGGGGGGAAAAACACACAGAGGGAAAACAAAATCTGAGATACTAGGCCTTAGATAGAAAGGAAAATATAATTTGTGTCTTAACTTTTCTTTCAGGTTAGACTGCAAAAAATAATATATATATAATAATATTTAAAAAAAATATATATATATATATATGTTATACACACACACACACACACACACACACTCCAGAACATTAGTGTTAAAGATGGTCTCAATTTAGGTTACAACAAATAGTTTTTAGATTTAAGAAAAATCACAAAAGCAGTACAAAGAATTCTCTTATACTTTCACTCAGATTCCCCAAATTAATATTTATCATATTTGTTTTCTGCATCTGTATGTGAAAGTGTGTGTAATTTTTCTGATTTGAGGATAAGTTACAGAAGTAATTAATGACCTTCTGCCCCTAAATACTTTCATGGTGTTTCTTGAAAACAAGCACATTCTTTTATATAACCACCATATGCATAGATCTAGGATCCAATCCAGAGTCACAATTTGCATTTAGTTGCTCTGTGTCTTTAATCTCCTTTAATCTCATATAATTCCTTAATCTTTTATGACTCACGATCATGATATTTCTGAAAAGTATAGGTCGCTTATTTTGTAAGATAGCTCCCACTCTGGCTTTGTCTGATGTTTCCTCATAAATTCAGGTTATTCATTTTTGGCAGAAATAGCATAAAAGTGACCTCAGTGCCTCAAGTTAAGAGGTTGAAAAATGGTGATTTTCTGCTGACTTAAAAAAAAAAAAAAAAGATATATCCTGGGTGCCTGGGTGCCTCAGTTGGTTAAGCAACTGCTTTCAGCTTAGGTCATGATCCTGGAGTCCCAGGATCCAGTCTGCATGGGACTCCCTGCTCAGTGGGGAGTCTGCTTCTCCCTCTCACCCTCCCCCCAGGCTCACTCGCTCTCATTCTCTCTCTCTCAAATAAATAAAATATTTTAAAGATAGATAGATAGGGGCACAAGGGTGGCTCAGTGGGTTAAAGCCTCTGCCTTCGGCTCAGGTCATGATCCCAGGGTCCTGGGATCAAGCCCCGCATAGGGCTCTCTGCTCAGCGGAGAGCCTGCTTCTCCTCTCTCTCTGCCTACTTGTGATCTCTGTCAAATAAATAAAATCTTAAAAAAAAAACATAGATAGATAGATAGATAAAAAAAAAAGCTAAGATAGTATATCCTTATCATGATTTCCATGGTCCTACATGATCTGGCCTCTGCTTACCTTTAGATTTTACTCAATACACTATACCTCTCATTATGTGACCCAAAGGACACATCTTTTATTTAAAGAAAAATATTGCTGGAAAACTCCAATTTCTACTGTATTTACCATTTCTAGAGAGATCTGACATATGTTGAAGTTATGTTTTAATTTGGCTCACAGCATGTTCAATGATGGTTGCTTGCCTCATATAAGAAATAGACAGGAAATATTTGGACACGGAGCAGATGACACCTCCTTCTGTCTTGGTGTATGTTATGATGTCATTTTCTGTGAATGTAGTCAGAGTTAGTTTTTTCCTCCTT
Source organism: Mustela lutreola (assembly GCF_030435805.1). Taxonomy (NCBI): domain Eukaryota; kingdom Metazoa; phylum Chordata; class Mammalia; order Carnivora; family Mustelidae; genus Mustela; species Mustela lutreola. The sequence goes on from NC_081295.1 coordinate 66,003,651, forward strand.
TGGTGGGGTGCGAGTGGGTTAAAGTCTTAGAAAAAAAATGTTATATGTGTGTTTATTTTATTTTAATTTGCTTTTGTTTTTCAAGAAGAGTTGATTTTTTTTAATATAGTTGACATACAATATTATGTTAGATTTCGGTGTACAACTTAGTGATTAGACAAGTTTATATATTATGCTATGTTCACCACAAGTGTAGCTACCATCTGTCCTGTTACATTGCTCTTATAATGTCATTGACTGTATTCCTTATGCTCTTTTATTCCCATAACTTATTCATTCCATAGCTGAAAGTCTGTATCTCCATCTCCCCTTCACCTGTTTTGCCCAACCCCCCCACTCTCCTCCCCTCTGGCAACCATCAGATTGTTCTCTGTATTTATAGGTCTGATTCTGCTGTTTGTTTGTTTATTCTTTTTTTTTTTTTTTTAAATCTCAGTTATGTGTGAAGTAATATGGTATTTGCTTTCTCAGTTTGACTTATTTCACTTAGCATAATGCCTTTTAGGTACATCCATGTCTCAAATGGTATAATCTCATTCTTTTTATAGCTGCATAATACTCTATTGTGTGTATTTTCCTTATCCATTTATCTATTGATGGACTCTTAGGTTGCTTCCATAGATTAACTATTGTAAATAATATTACTATAAACATAGGGGTGCATATATCTTTTTGAATTAGTGTTTTCATATTCTTTGAGTAAATATCCAGTAGTGGAATTATTGGATTATATGGTACTTTGGTTTTTAATTTCTTTGACTAACCTCCATACTGTTTTCCTCAGGGACTATACCAATTTACATTCCCACTAACAGTGCACAAGGGTTTCTTTTTCTCCACATCCTCACCAACACTTGTTATTTCTTGTCATTTTGATTTGATTTTAGCTATTCTAATTGGCATTGGATAATATCTCATTGTGGTTTTGACTTGCATTTCCCTGATGATTAGCAATGTTGAGCATCTTCTCATGTGTTTGTTGGTCATTTATGTGTCTTCTTTGGAAAGATGTCTATTTTAAAACAGATTGAACTATTTTTGATAACATGAGTAAGTGGTGGAAAATGCAAATATATATATATATATATATTATTAGATATATTATTATATATATATAATCCTTTGCGTCTATCCTTTGTGTCTCCTCCAGCCTCCTCTACCTTACCTGGAAAAGTAAGGTGGAATAGTTATCTAGCCTTAACCTGTCAGACCATTTGACATTTTTAATTACTTGTTTCATGTGCTTCCTCCCTGGCAAACACTAAACTACTTAAAAAATGTGATATTGGTATATTCTTAGCACTTAAACCCTACTACAGTATTTGGCACATAGAACACTTAAAAATATAATTTTGAGTGAATTTGTTTAAGGGTATAATTCCTTAGGAAGTTTGGGAAGAGGAAATTCAAGTGTAAAAATTAAGGACATAGTCATTGAATTAAAAGAAAACTGAGTCTATATGTAGTTCTATCACTTAGGTCAGTGACCTTAGGCAACTTCATTATTCTTTTTGGGCCTCTTTTTTCTTACTTAGAAAAATGAAAATAATGACTCTTGTTTGGGATTAAATGAGTCACTGTATGTCCCATGCTCAGTACAAATGTAGATAATTTGAATATTACCCCATAAGTGGTGACTGGTATTAAACTCGTTATGAATCCACTACGCACACTTGGACCATGGTGTGAAGAGTAAAGACCTAAGCACGCAGTGAAGGCGCAGCATCTAACTGCCAGAAACCTTAAGGAGGAATTAACCTCATGAGGCAGACCAGTGCCATGGGCAGCCTTTCTATTCCTGTTTAGATATTCTCTTGCTGGAGCTAACTTTGAAGTCATTGGGGTTTTGTTTATTCAAGGTAAAAGTAGATATAAGATAAATGCCAACTCTAGGAACAGTGATGATTAAGCAAAAGACAAAAGGAGTGGTATGATAAAGGTCACTCAATCCACTTTGTGACACCACACTTGACTGGCTATTTGCTGAGTAATATATGTTTAATTTGATGTTAGTATTGTCTGGTTGAATCTTTAGTCTCTGTATCAGAACATGCATGTACATGAGATAGCACTGCATGACACAGGGATGTTAGGTTATGGGCTCCAAAGTCAAAATGCCTTTAAGATTTTGAACATCTAATGTGCTATCCGTGTGCCACAGTTTTTTCCTTTTATCTCTAACATGGTGATAAGAATAGTTCCTGGTTTATAGGATTATGAGGATTAGATCTGCTAGTTTACATAAATCACTTAGCCTAGATAGAATAAGCACGCAGAACTGTTAGCTGTTATTATACTGTATTTGAGTTTGTGTGTGTGTGACTACAGGTTTGTTGGTCTTTAATAGCATCATCCAGAGACTTCTTGCTTTTCAGTTTTATGTTAATGTCCTAGTCTAATGGTTTAGCTACAATGTGTAGATTGCATTCTCTCAAGTATATTCATTTGGGGATTAAACATCTTTCAGCAGAGAAGCACTGTATTTTTAAATGCTCTGTTTTGGATACAGTAGAGGCATCTGATTGGAAATAGGCCACATTTTCTGTCATAGGCCTATAATCAGCGTCTGGTATTCTTGGCTAAATATTTGTGGTAATGTTAATGTGAAGTCTTTTAATGTTTAATAAACAAATAAATAGATATAAATAAATTCAACTTATGGAAGTGAATTTTTCTAAATAATAAAAAATTATTTCAAGAATATTTTCTGAAATGCACATTAATCTAGTTGATTCATTGTATACTTAGGTTTATAGAATGTAGTTCTTTTGCATTCTTTTCTGCTGGAAAAAAAAATATTTGGGTATGTTTATTTCTATGCTTTTGGGAAAATATTTGTCTGCAAATCTGCCAAGATAACATCCAGTAATTGTAATCACAGCTACTTTTATTTGCTTATTAGTTCTGAGAAAAAGGTAATGCTATTTTTTAATGGGTTTAGTAGAACCATTTCTGTGTACACAATCTTCTGTTTTTACTGTTTTAAAAAAGAATTATGTACTTTTTACAGTTCCAAGAACTCAGCTACTATGAAATACTGTGCTTTGAAGGAGAAAAAACAAAGCTCATAGAGATTTTTTTACACTTGCCAATTTATATTAATTTGAAGGGAAGTTGCTTTATATGGTTCTGAAACATTAAAATTGCAATTAAATCACCAGACAGGAAAACAACAACAACAACAACAACAACAACAACAAACTCTATCTCGTTACCATACTTTTAGTCAGGTTGAATAAAGAAAAAAAAGACAAACTTTATAAAACAAATTTCTCTTGTCTTGTGCTTGCAGAAGTCTGTGTTTCCCAATTCTTTCCCAATTCTTGTTCTACATGCTCAACAAATATTAATAGCACCTGGGATAATTTTAGAATTCACTGTTTTTATTTCATCCAAAATATGAGGATATATTAATGAGAATATTTATTGGTGTTTCATAGTCTGAGTTATTTTGCAATTTAGTTTTATTGCCTTAAAATGCAAATACAAAAATACAGGCTATACAGGATTTTCCACTAATGAATAATTAAGCATTAGCTAGCAGGTGATAGCTGCTCTTCAAACTATGTTATTTTGAATATTTTACTATGATTCTATTTGCTATAATTCAGCACAGATAAAGCAAAAATTCAACTTTCTGGCTATAAATCTGATATTTAAATAATAAAGTACTGATTTTTAAAATTTGTTAAATAACTCTCCATCAAATACAAATTTATGTGTGCATCTTGAGAAAAATTAACATAGGTTAGATTAAATACCAGCCTTACTGAATAGAATTATTATGTCCATATTTTGTAGTCAGAAATAGAGACATATATTATGACATATGTCCTCATGAGCTAGGCAAAATGTTTACAGTTGAGAAGTGTGCCAACCATAAATTACATTTCTCTGTGTGACAACACATCATGGGGAAATCCCTATTTGTCAGTAAAATAGGTAACCTTTGAATACACAGATTTCAGAACACACAAACTTTTTCTGAACATTTTACCTAATTTGTGAAGATCATTATTTCAACCTGTAGATTGGTTTGATAAAATGAATAAGCTCTGCAAATTGGGTATCAAAAACTAAGCTTGTTATCTCTTTAATTATAACTGAAATAGGTCAATTTTTTAAACATGATGATAAAAAAGGCAAACTAAAAACAATTGAGATTAAATTTATCTGCTTAATTTTTTAAATAAAGGAGTTGTGAAATGCACTCATTATTTGCAACTCTTTCTCCATGAAATTATATAGAAATGCATGTCTGAGTGCCTAGCACTTGATATTTTACATTTTTCAAAAGTTTTTAAATATGTAATTCTACTTGATTCTTACCACAACCTTTGGAGTGAACCAGTATGGATATTGTTAGCTAGGTTTTATAGATGAGTAAGCCATTCTGGATGTATATGTTATTTTCCTCCCTAGCAGATATGTGTGTTTGTATGAGTGTGTGTGTATGTTTTCAATACACGTGTAAATGGCACTTTGTACTACTGTAGAAATAACTGAAATATACGGCAAGCAATCCTGGATTCTCCAAATTCCATCAACGTTTAAAAAAATAGATTACCTGCTATGAAGTGTATAAACCTGGTGATTCACAGACCTGTACCCCTGGGGATAAAAATATATGTTTATAAAAAATAAAAAATTAAAAAAAAATAGATTCACCACATAACATTTAAGTTAAACACCTATTCTATAGATTATCACTGAGAGGTCAAAAGTACTTTTGCTATATGTAGTAGGAAGAAAAAGACCCATCAAAATTCTAACATTTGCAGAAATAAGGAAACCTTTTGGAATCTTTAGAAAGAATTTATGCATGAAAACACGATTGTAATCCACTCACTCAGTTAACAAATATGTTTTGAACAACAACTCTGTGCCAGGTGGTATTCGAGGCACCAGGCACATAGCAGTGAACAAAACAGACAAAAATCTTGGTAGTCATGGACTTTGTTTCCTGATCAAAGCTGTTAAAAGTGATTTTCTGGGAAGTGTATCTATATAGGGGATCAATGTAAAAAGGCTTAGATTCATGATTTCTATTTTTTCTGACTCTTTCCCTAGCAGTCCTAGGAAAGAAATTTTACCTCATCTACATAAACAAGCAGATGGTTCCTACACTTGGAGCAGAAGTGACAGTGTTTCAGGAATGTCACACAAGAGCACAAATTTAAGCACTAACAATATGTGGTATTGAAGAAATGTCCATTCTTTCTATAGTTGGAAAATGGAGTCTAAACATTGTCCCTCATCCAGAAATACCATTATGTAAAAAGTCTAATCTAAGTCCCATTTCCAGATGTAGGATCAATTTAAGTCTCATGTTGGTATAAGAAGTAATGACCATGCATAGTCTGCAACAATCTCAGTTGGACATAGAAATGGAGGAGTGGAAGATCAAGATCTTCCCAACTGACTCCATCATTTGGCTATATATTTGGAGCTATTTTAAAGGCTCCTTCCCAGGAAACTCCCTATACAAATTTTAAAAAATTGATTTAAAGCACTGAGTGAAAAGACACTGAAGTATGTCTGATTTGCTTAGAAATTTCTTCTAATCATAAAGGACAAAAATGAAAGAAGAGACTACTTCTCTGTGATGTTTATTTGGCCTGCTTTGGGAGGTTTTAATCTCTAATATGTGTGCTCATAAATGTTCCTTCCTCCCTCTTCTTCTTCACCTTAACTATTACCATCTTACCACTTAAGAATGGAAAAGTCAGATGGAAGTAAGGAAGTGATGAGATCACTTTAAGCCAGGACCACCCAAGCTCCTAGAGAGAAATAAAAGCCCAACCTCATTATCAAGATGTTCAGAAGGAGCCACATAAACCTTTCTTTGCAACTTATGGCAGTATTTAAGAACTCATTAACCTGGGAAAGTCAGCCTTATATTTAACCTAAATTTCCAATTCTGTTTAGGGAGGCAGAAAATAGCTGCTTCTCATGCTCCACATTAAAAAAAATAATACTAACTTTTTTATCTTCAGACTGAATAACCTTACTTTCTTTTAATTTTGTTACTATGGAATAGTAACAATATTAACAGACATGCCAAAAGGCAAAAAGTACTGTAGTATGCATCCCCAAACCTATACTTGTTATAAAAAATTAAATAATATCAATATGATAGAATATTACTGTGTTCATCTCTTTCTAGATATTATTCTCTTTTCTCCTCCTTCTGATGATTTTTAAATACATGCTTTGATTCTTAAATTTGTTGTACCTAGTAAAAAAAAATAATGTAACTTCAAATGTTTTTCAACCATAAACATGATAGCATGCCAAGCATATCTCTCTGCCATATTTTCCCCCCTCAATCTAATATTATGGAGATAATTGTCATTAAGCCAAAGTGTTCTCCAAAGTGGTAGAGCCATTTTATTTAACTATATCCTTCTTTGTGCATTTTTAAAATTTTCTAATTATCTAATACTGCTCATATTAAATAGGAAAAGAGAGGGAGTTAGAACTGAAAAATAATGAATTTTCTTTCCCTTTTACCTTTTCTTACTTGATTTAACTTATTGAATGGAGAGGAATGGAAGAAAGATGACTAAGGAGTGATGTCTTCTTTTTTTTTTTTTTTTAAGGTTTTATTTATTTGACAGACAGAGATCACAGGTAGGCAGAGAGGTAGGTGTGGGTGGGAAGCAGGCTCCCTGCTCAGCAGAGAGCCCGATGTGGGACTCAATCCCAGGACCCTGAGATCATGACCCGAGCAGAAGACAGAGACCTAACCCACTGAGCCACCTAGGTGCCCGGAGTGATGCCTTCTTATTGAATATTAAATTTTCTATTCACGTGGTGCTTATATTCCTTGTGATTTGGTCTCAATATTGACACAAAATAAAATTAATCAACAATGACCAAGCATCTTATCATTGAAAGTTACATTGAGATGTCCTCTGATTCATTACTTCATTTTTAAATTACATATCTCAGGGTAATAGAAAAATGATATCTGAATCCAATGTGCCTGACTAGTTGATTTGTATATATTAGTGATGTGAAGACAAAGTCCAAAGAAGTTAAAGGACAACATTTTAGTGTCTGCATGGGACAAGTACTTGAGCCACTGCAAAAAAGATAAAATGATAAATGCATATGCCTGATTAAACAATTAGCACTACCTATAATTTCTGATTTATGCCTTAATTCCTTTGTTCAGTGCTTCTTAAGCTTATTTTGATACATTGCCATTCAAACGAAGTAGATTTAAAATATGGCTAAATATATTTTCTTGATTTCTAACACATTATTTGTTATGTGTTCATTGAACAGTTCATTAGATGTCTATATAGTGTCATATTCTTCACATACAAGATCATCATTACCACCCCACATCTTTACACAGAATTTCTGACCTGGTATTTCTTATGATGATTTAGAATTTTCACAAGAAAGCGTTTATCCTTGGAAACTTTTACCCCTAGTATAGGAACAGAATAAAGTCAAAGTTACTTTGGGTAAACTTGCACATTTGGAAGTATTTAGCTATTTAAAAAAATCTTAAACTTGGAGCCTGACATATTTCTAATTTTTGGCTTCTTTGGCTCTGCAGCCTCCATGAAAAATGGCCCTGCCCATCACTAGCCATGAGAAGCATTATGTTCTAATGTTTATATTGTATTTGGGTTGCTTCTGAGCTACTCATCAAAACCTTGACTTTGTGGTTTTAATATAATTTTCATAGAAATATTAAGAACAGATGTATGAGCCAATCAAAAGGAAATATGTAAATATGGCAATTAAATCAGCATAAATAAAAGAATAGTCTGCATTTTTTCTGATTACCACAAAGAAACATAAGATTATTATTTACTCATTGGTATAGAAATATGTTCTGAAATAAAAACAAAAGTAACATTCCTATATTTTTTATAATCTTACATTATTCAGTGGTATTAATGGAAATTATTATAACTTAACTATATGCAAACTTTTTCCTAAAATGTAATCAGTATCAACTTATTTTTAAATGATTCCAATGTCATGGATCACATTTCAAACATTCAAATTATCTATCTATATTAAAACAGCTGAATAAAATTTGTTTAGATAATGTATTAACTTCTCTAAGTAAATTGCATCAAATATGCATGTTGGAAAATATTTTTGGATGCTTAATAAGGTGGCATTACTTTTGATATTACTTTTTTTCTACTCTACATCACAATTTCATATAGTCACAGAATTATAAAAGTGAGAGTCCTTCAGGATTAAAATCAACTATTTTATTTTATTTATTTTTTTTACAGATTTATTTACTTATTTATTTGACAGACAGATCACAAGTAGGCAGAGAGGCAGGCAGAGAAAGAAGAGGAAGCAGGCTCCCCCCTCAGCAGAGGGATTGATCTCAAGATCCTGAGATCATGACCCGAGCTGAAGGCAGAGGCTTTAACCCACTGAGCCACCCAGGCGCCCCTCAACTACCTATTTTAGGGGTCAGACAGTTGCACAGTTGGGTGAGAAAGGAATATACAAATTTTAGTGAAGTCACCTCTGGTTCTTTGGTATATCTTACTTAGTGCCTATGCAAGGGAATAAAATAAATTTCTGATGATTAAGCTTCACTCTTTGATCACAAATCTAATAGCTTGTTTGGTGCTGATGAGAGAAGTTTCAATTAAACTCTCTTATTGTTTCAAGCATGAATTAAACATTTTTATTGTTAAACATTTTTATTGTTGTCAAGCATGAATTCAGTCACTACTTTCCATGTTTCCTGTTGATACAGATGAGAGGAATGAAATGAAATGATGAGACTCAGGGGCCCATAACGTAATCGAAATCAGAAGGCAGAAATAAGAAATACTTGCAGACAAACAGGTCCTTCAATATTTTTCTGTTGTCAAAAACAACAAACTACTTCTAGAGAGTCACACACAAACCAAATGATGTATTATTGTTGTTTTTAATTTACTTCAAACTAAATATAGGCAGCCTCTTGATACCTGACTCATCATGACATTTTTGTCCTATTTCAAACTCAACCACCAAACAATTATGATATTTATTTTATACTATGAAGCTGATCAGACTTATCTCAAGAAGCCAAATTCCAGCAAATTGCATCTCTCTATGCATTGTAAGTTGTCTGAAAACTTAGTTCACTGCAAGCTGGTAATTACAAGTACAACTTCTTCATGCCACACACATGTTACTCTCACTATCCAAAACATTTGTGGAAACTAGTGACTTTATTTGTAACTAACGTGAAACTGAAAGATATTTATTAATTGGTATTGTGGTAAAGGGCTGCTAGTGGAAGAGGAATTTAAAGCTAGTGATTGTATCAGGTAAATATGGACTTATTCCAGATTGGCAGTTTGAGATTAAAATAACAAATGAGCAATATTAACTAATATAGTATATTAATTTATATACACTTTAATTATGAAATTTATTCTACTATGTTATGATTTTTCTTTTTTAAATCAACTTTACTGAGGAATAATTTATATTAATAAAATGTGCCAATTTTATGTATACAGAGTGATGAATTTTAACAAATGTAAGCATTCATGTAACACTACTCAAACCAAGTTATGGAACATGTCCATCACACCACCAGGTTCCCTCCTGCCCTTTTGTGATTAATTCCATACCTCTCTTTTCTCAGCCCCAGGATAAAACTGATAGGCTTCTTGTCACTCTAGTTTTGCTTGCTGTAGAATTATATTTAAATGAAATCATGGATGACAGACTCTTCAGTCTGGCCTCTTTGTTTTATTGTAATGTTTTCAAGATACATCCATGCCATTGCATGCATCAATTGTTTGCTGTTTTTATTGCCGAGTACTATTTCACTGTATGACTATACCAGAAAATCTTTATCCATTTCCCTAATGACAGATATTTGAGTTGTTTCCAGTTTGGCTATTGTGAATAAACTTCTATAAATATTCTCAGATAAGTTGTTTAGTGCACTTAAGTTTTGGGTAAATACTTTGAAGTGGTCATAGAGTAGGTATTATTTAGCTTTATAAGAGACTACAGAGAGTTCTCCAAAGTGGTTGTAAAAATTTATACTTAAACCAGAAATGAATGAGAGTTCTGATGGTGCCATACCTCTTAAACATTTGTGTTGGCATTTTTTCCCTAAATTAAAGCCTTCTAGTGAATGTGTGGTGGTGTGCCATTGTGATATTAGTTTACATCCTTCTGATGACTAAGAATGAAGAGAATTTTTAGTGTGTTTATTGGCCACTGGTGCACTTTTCTTTGTTCCTTCTTCTATTTTCAGTTAATTGAATATTTCAGTATTTCGTTTTATCTTCTATTAGATTATTAGCTCTACTTCACTGTTTTATTTTTTATTAAAGAGGTTTGCAATATGCAACCTTTACGTTTTCACAATCTACCACCAAATATTATACCCCTCCAAGTACGATGTATTTGTTTCTGTCCTCTTGTCCTTTGTTGTATTATTTTCATATATCTTAACCTCTAATACAGTCTTATTATCTTTAATGTAAACAATCAATTTTTTTAAAGAAGCCATGAAAGGGGAAAAAGTTATTACTTATTTACATATTTACATTTCTGAAGTTCTTTATTCCTTTCTGTAGATCCAATTTCCATCTGGTATTATTTCCTTAGCCTGAGGAAGACTGACACATTCTCTCATCTTTTGGGTGTGTCGAAATGCTTTTATATTGTCTTAATTAGGATATTTTCACTAGACATAGAATTTTAGGCTGACAATTATCTTTTTTCTTTCATTACATTAAAGACGTTATTCTTCAGCTTCTGGCTTATATTCAATTCCATGATCATTCTTATTTTTTGTTCCCCTATGTGTAATACATCTTTTTTCTCTTTCTGTTTTTAAGATATTCTCTGTATCACTGGTTTTCAAAAAAGATGAATTGTGCTTTGTATGTAGCCCACAGAGAATATTTTTCAGTTCAGGTATTTTTTTTTTAATTTCATTTTATTTTTTCAATGTTCCAAGATTCATTGTTTATGTATCACACCAAGTGCTCCATGCAATACGTATCTCCCCTTAATACCCACCACCAGGCTCACCCATCCCCCCACCCCCCCTCCCTTCCAAAACCCTTAATTTGTTTCTCAGAGTCTACAGTCTCTCATGGTTCATCTCTCCCTCCGGTTTACCCCAATTCACTTTTCTTTGTTCTCCTAATGTCCTCCATGTTATTCCTTATGCTCCACAAGAAAGTGAAACCCTATGATAATTGACTTTCTTTGCTTGGTTTATTTCACTCAGCATAATCTCCTCCAGATACAAAAGTTGGTTCATCCTTGCTCTTGTAGGCATAATAGTCCACTGTATATATGAGCCATAGCTTCTTTAACCGTTCGTCTGTTGAAGGGCATCTTGGTTCTTTCCACAGTTTGGCGATTGTGGCCATTGCTGCTATGAACACCGGGGTACCAATCGCCCTTCTTTTCACTACATCTGTATCTCTGGGGTAAATACCCAATAGTGCAATTGCAGGGTCATACGCTAGTTCTACTTTTAATTTTTTAAGGAATCTCCACACTGTTTTCCAAGTGTCTGCACCAACTTGCAACCACCAACAGTGTAAGAGGGTTCTCCTTTCTCCATATCCTCTCCAACACTTGTTGTTTCCTGTCCTGTTGATTTTGGCCATTCTAACTAGTATAAGGTGGTATCTCAATGTGGTTTTGATTTGAATTTCCCTGATGGCTAAGGATGATGAACATTTTTTATATGTCTGTTAGCCATTTGTATGTCTTCTTTGGAAAAGTGTCTGTTCATGTCTTCTGCCCATTTTTTGACATGATTATCTGTTCTTTGTGTGCTGAGTATGAGGAGTTCTTTATAGGTCTTGGCTATCAGCCCTTTGTCTGCAGTGTTATTTGCGAACATCTTCTCCCATTCTGTGGGTTGCCTCTTTGTTTTGTTGATGGTTTCCTTCTCTATGCAGAAGCTTTTGATCTTGATCAAGTCCCAAAAGTTCATTTTCGCTTTTGTTTCTTTTGCTTTTGAAAGAAGTTGCTGTGGTCGACATCAAAGAGGTTACTGCCTTTGCTCTCCTCTAGGATTTTGATAGATTCCTGCCTCAAGTTGAGGTCTTTTATTACTTTTGAGTTTATCTTTGCATATGGTATAAAAGAATGGTCGAGTTTCATTCTTCTGTACATAGTTGTCTAATCTTCCCAGCACCATTTATTAAAGAGACTATTTTCCACTGAATACTTTTTCCTGCTTTGTTGAAGATTATTTGGCCATAGAGTTGTGGGTCCATATCTGGACTCTCTACTTGATTCCAATGGTCTATGTATCTGTTTTTGTGCCAGTACCATGCTGTCTTGGTGACCACAACTTTGTAGTAAAGCTTGAAATCAGCCAATGTGATGCCCCAGCTTTGTTTTTCTTTTCAATACTTCCTTAGCAATTCATGGTCTTTTCTTTTTCCATACAAATTTTAGGATTGTTTGTTCCAGCACTTTAAAAAAATGGCGGTGGAATTTTGACCGTGATGGCACTGAAAGTATAGATTGCTCTGGATGGTATAGATGTTTTAACAATATTTATTCCTCTGATTCATGAGCATGGAATGTTTTTCCATATTTCTGTGTCTTTCAATTTCTTTCATGAGTATTCTGTAGTTTCCTGAGTACAGATCTTTTACTTCTTTGATTAGATTTATTCCCAGGTATCTTATGGTTCTTGATGCTATAGTAAATGGAATCAATTCTCTAATTTCCCTTTCTATATTTTCATTGTTAGTGTATAAGAAAGTAACTGATTTCTGTACATTGATTTTGGATCCTGCCACATTACTGAATTGCTATATGAATTCTAATAGTTTGGGGGTGGAGTCTTTTGGGTTTTCCATCTAAGTATCATGTCATCTGCAGAGGGAGAGTTTGACTTCTTCTTTGGCAATTTGAATACATTTTATTTCTTTTTATTGTCTGATTGCTATTGCTAGGACTTTTAGTACTATGCTGAACAACAGTGGCTAGAGTGGGCATCCTTGTTGTGTTCCTGATCTCAAAGGAAATGATGTCAGCTTTTCCCCATTGAGAATGATTTCACTGTGGGTTTTTCATAGATAGATTTTATGAAGTTGAGGAATGTTCCCTCTATCCCTATACTCTGAAGAGTTTTAACAGGAACGGATGCTATATCTTGTTAAATGCTTTTTCTGCATCAATTGAGAGGACCATGTGGTTCTTCTCTGTCCTCTTAATTCATTCTATCACATTGATCGATTTGGGAATGTTGAACCACCCTTGCATTGCAAGGATAAATTCCACCTGGTCGTGGTGGATAATCCTTTTAAGGTACTGTTAGATCCTATTAGCTAAATTCTTGCTGAGAATTGTGGCATCCATATTCATTTCATTCATCCATATTAATTTCAGACCGAATATTGGTCTGAAATTTTCCGTTTTGATGGGGTCCTTGGCTGGTTTGGGGATCAGGGTAATGCTAGCTTCACAGAAAGGGTCTGGAAGTTTTCCTTCTGTTTCTGTTTTTTGGAATAGCTTCAGGAGAACAGGTATTATTTTTTTCTTTGAATGTTTGTTAGAATTCCCCAGGAAATCCATCAGGTCCTGGGCTCTTTCTTTTTGGGAGGTTTTGATCACTGCTTCAATCTCGTTACTAGATACTGGTCTATTCAGGTTGTCAATTTCTTCCTGCTTCAGTGTTGGAAGTTTATAGGTTTCCAGGAATGCACCCATTTCTTCTAGGTTGCTTAACTTATTGGTATATAGCTGTTGATAGTAATTTCTGGTGATTGTTTTTATTTCCTTGGTCTTAGTCATGATCTCCTTTCTTTCATAATTTTATTAATTTGGTTCCTCTCTCTTTTCTTTTGGATTAGTTTGGCCAGTGGTTTATCAATCTTATTAATTCTTTCAAAGAATCAGCTTCTAGTTTCGTTGATGTGTTCCACTGTATCTCTAGTTTCTAACTCATTGATCTCTGCTCTAATCTTAATTATTTCCCTTCTTGTGCATGGGATTGGCTTTGTTGATTTTCCAGTTCTTTAAGGTGTAAAGAGAGTTGGTGTATTTGGGATTTTTCAATTTTTTTTTTTTTTTGAGGGAGCGTTGGATGGCTCTGTATTTCCCTCTTAGGACCGCCTTTGCTGTATCCCATAAGTTTTGGACCAATGTGTCTTCATTCTCATTGGTTTCCATAAATTGTTTAAGTTCTTCTTTGATTTCCTGGTAGATCCAAACATTCTTAGGCAGCATGGTCTTTAGCTTCCAAGTGTTTGTACTCCTTCCAAACTTTTTCTTGTGGTTCAGTTCGTTTCAAAGCACTGTGTCTGAGAATATGCAGGGAATAATCTCAATCTTTTGGTATTGGTTGAGCTCGATGTGTGACCCAGTATATGGTATATTCTGGAGAAAGTTCCATGTGTGCTCAAGAAGAATGAGTATTCTGTTGTTTTAGGGTGGAATGTTCTGTATATATCTGTGAGGTCCATCTGGTCCAATATGTCATTCAAAGCTCTTGTTTATTTATTGATTTTCTGCTTAGATGATCTGTCTATTGCTGAGAATGGTGTATTAAAATCCCCTACAATTAATGTGTTCATATCAATATGACTCTTTATTTTGATTAACAGTTGGCTGCCCCCATATTGGGGGCATAAATATTAACAATTGTTAGATCTTCTTGGTGGATAGACCCTTTAAGAATGATGTAGTGTCCTTCTGTATCTCTGATCAGTTCATGTAATTTTTTTAACTGTAGAAATTCCATATGATTCCTTTAATAAATATCTTTCATTTCTTTCATAGCCAAAGAAAATTTTTCCACATCTGTTTTTTTTTTCCCACTTAGCCAAAATGTCCACTGCTTGAAAGAAGTATCTTAAAGAACATGCTTATGGTTAGCATTGTGTTTTTGTTTATATGTTTGTTTTGCAAAGAGGAATTCATATCTATTGGAGTCAGAAAACCTGCTTGTGGTTTCTGGCTCCAAATCTTACTATTTATTTGATCATGGACAATTTAACTTAAGTTTTTGGTTCACAAGATGAGCCCATAAAATCCCATCCTAGTGTGCTGATTCATTATGATAATATATGTGAAATTGTTTTGTGCAAAAACTATTAAGTATGGGCTATTTATTTTCCATTAAAACTTTTAAATAAAATATTTACAATAAATAACTTTCTATAGATCTTTTTTCTACTTATAACATTCAGAATGTGCTTGCTAGAAATCTAACCATTAAGGAATTACCTGAATATTAATATTCACTTTCATATATTGCCATGGGAAAAAACACATAGAAGAGACTAAATAATATTACATCTATTAGCACACTATAAATCTGTATGTTCCTGTCATGAATTTTCATGTGTCTTGTAAAACTTAAAGAATTGTCCTTACATCTAAAGAATACCAAACTTTTCTTGGAGAATGCTGTAAGAGGAAGATTTCTTGCCATTTCAGAAGGGTGAGAAATTTCTTCAATGAGAAGAGATTCTATCTTCTATTTCAGTATTATAGAATAAGTAGTGACTCTACATTCTAGGAATAGGGGTGACATTAATGATTTTTTACATTTGATCTATTGTTCTTAGATAAGAGAAAATCCCAACTCAACTTGCTTACATGGTACCTTTTCATTCTTTGTGGAGTAAGGACTTTACACCTAGACAGACATACATAGAACACACAGAAAAAGATATTTGAGATAATGTTTTGCATATTTAAATAGATCTTCAAGTTATTTGAAACAAACTAATTTATGTGCCTTCAAGTAATCTGAAAACATAAATTTACTTCCACATAATTTATTTGGTAACTATAAGTCACTTTTACCAATCCTGGTGCATGTAATTCCTACAAGGATCTCTTATTTACTAGATTTGTCTGATACTTAGTTCCTGCACTAGGTTGAAAATATTAATTCTTCCTCTTCCAAAAGACTTCTATTTTGTTAAATTATATAGATTTTAATTGTTACCTTCTTGTTCCTGTCCTTCCTCCATTGTTTTCCCTTTTCAAAGAAAAATTATCACAGTGCCTGTGTAGCCCAGTCCCATTATTTCCCTGGATTACTATTTAATAAATAATTTCTTAATTTGCTGTCCCGGGTCCAAGCATAACCCATTAGGAACAGAGGAAGTCAAATTAAGAGGATGGAGCAGCTTAGGCATTGGAATCCATGAAGCTTGGCAATGGAAAAAAAGGAATTATTTTAGAATTCTATTGGAGGCCCTCTATAGTTCTCTGGGGGAGGTCTTGACTGTACCTATATCAAGCAGCACCATCTGAGGCTTAGAATTAAACCAAATCGTACATGAGTTCAAAATGACCAAATTCCCTGTTAAAATAACAGCCAACATTCTTAACAGAAAGAGAACAGTACCTAGAATCTCTTAGGTCTATTACTTCTAATAACCAGAGTTCAATAAACAATTCCTTAGACATACAAAGGAACAGTACTCCATAATCAGGAGAAAAAAATTGCAGACATTAGAAATCAACCACCAGACTGACAAGATAATGGACTTAACAGATAAAAAAGTTAAAGCTGAAAAAAAAAGTTAAAGCTGTTTTTACAAGTATGTTCAAAAATTAAAGGAAAATATATGAAATAATAATAATTGGCTTACCATCCAACAAAGCAGCCAGAGGGAAAAGGACGTATTACATATAAGGGAAAGAAATTGGTTTATTTCATCTTTTCATCAGAAAAAAAATGGAACCCATAAAACAATGAAATGACATCTTCAAAGTTCTGAAAGAAAAACTGCCAATAGAAAATTCAATACTGGGGAAATTTTTCTTCAAAACCAGGATGAAATAAAGATGTTTTCAGATAAATGAAAGCTGAGCAAATTTTCCACCAGCCAACTACACAGCCAGAAATTCTGAAGGATGATTGTAAGGCCAAAAGAAAATATATACTAATAAAACTTGGATCTAAAAGAGAGTATGCAACATCCCCAAAATTTATAACTGCAAAAATATAAAAGATTGGGTTTGTTTTCTTTTCACAAAGTAGTTAAAATGTGGCTATATTAGTATCAGACAAAGCAGACTTTGAGACAAAGTACACAATGATAAAACACAAGCATAATCAGCAGGTGAATGGTTAAAAAATTTATAATATAGTCACACAATGAAATACTATCCAGCAATATAAAGGACTACTTCCACATATGAAAACATGGATGAAGCTTATAGACATAAAATTGAGGGAAAGAAGCCAGGCACAAAAGAGTACAAACTGTGTGATTCCACTTATGTGAACTCCTAAAATAGGTAAAATTATTCCATAATAAGGAGATTTTTGTCTTTGGAGCAAAGGTAGTGGATATAGTATAGAAGGGCATGAGGAAACTTTCTGGGTAAATGGAAATGGTCTATATCTTTATGTGGGTGATGGATACACAGAGGTATATATTTGTCAAAAGTAACCCATCTGTTCATATAAAATATGTGAGTTTTATTGCATACAAATTATCCCTCAACAACATTTATTTTTTCAAAAGTAGAGTAGGTTAAGGAGAAATATTTAGTTTGATAAGCACTTACAGAGTGCCCTCAGGCTTTGGTTACTATCCAGATAAAAGACAGAGGCAAATGAGATTCAGCTCTTACCCTATAGTCTAGTGGAGGAGGCCAGGGAGCAAATGAGTGGTTTCAGAAGATCACAAGGGACACAGAGAAAGATACAATACAAAGGCATATCCTTATCTGCCTGAAACATCCGAGAAGCTTCCTAGAAGGAAAGAATGTTTAGATGTTGAACTCAGGTGCAGGCAGTGAGGATGACAAGAGATATGATTTAGGGCAGCTGGCTAAGCTTTGAAGACTTGAGTGGTTAGTCCAGTGCAGTAAGGTATGACTTGAACAAACAGGACAAAATCCTTTTCCTCAAAGGGCCTCACAGTTGAATCGGAGAGACATAAACATGAAATGCTAGTTCAGTGTGGTTTATGTAACACATATACGTGCAGAGATGCAAGAGGAACCATCGCAGCAAGATTCTGAAGGATAAACTAGAGTTTCCAAGAGACTGTAAGAGCAAGCACATTCTAGGGAGAGGAAAACCCGGTTATTGTGAGGGTCAGATAAGCAAATTTAGAGGAAATCATGATAATACCTAGCACATAGGAGACACTATATATATATAAAGCAATATATATATATATATATATATATATATATATATATATCACAATAGGTATGCTGTTTTTTAATGGGGAAAGTTTGCTCCCACTAGACTGAGAAATTCTTCAGAACCACTGGTTTTGTTTGGGCTGAAAGCACTCTTTAAGGAGATTCTAGCCCATATTAAGGCAATAACTCCTTGAAAAATGTAGCTATTGAGTTCTTATGTAAGGAACTGTGTTATTATTCGTATCAATAATAATCTCAAATGTTTACAAGCTCTTCGCTGAATTTCAGTATGTGTTTCTTCAAATACAGCACAAATGTAGGATCCAAACTGCACAATAAAATATCTGGATGGTAAGCATCAGAAGGATCAGCTATAGTTTTGTCTAAAAATACCAATTTATGTTTAAATATATATGTCTAAATTCAGATTTTGATACATGTGGATTTGACAAAAAGAAAATTAAAAGCCCTAACCTCCTGGCACCTAAGATAAAATGTCTAATGATAGTCTTCAAAAGAGAAAAGCTCAAGATACATATTTTAAATTGTAACCATTCTTTTTTTGAGCAAGAAAATTTTACAAGTGAAGTTATCATCTTAGATACTTTATATGGCTGCATTCTGTGTTTGCACATTCCCAACAGAACTTGCCCAAGACAAAGGCTCACCTTTAGCAAATAGAAGTTTAAGAAAAATAATTCCACTAGTAGGCTGCATAAAACCAAAGAGTATTTTTATGACCTGTGTTATGGGGAAAAAGCAATGAGTTCTATGTGAGAACATGGGACAAGATCACACCGTGCTTCCTGGACAAATGCTCTTCCCTAGAAAAATGTGCCTAATGATTATAGTCTCAATAGGCATTCATGAACAAAAAGCAATGACATATTAAAATTGTTAGGACAAAGACATGCACATAACATCACTTCATTTGCATTTATAGGAAAAGAATTCCAGAGTTATATTTATTTATTTTCCCTTAAATAGCATTTTAAAAAGCTAACTTTTTAAAGAGTAACTCACCTATAAATTTAATGGAAAAAGAAATGGTATAACCATCTATTTAGCAAACATTCTTAAAATTTTGCATTCCTAACTTAGACGTTTCTCTTTGTTCTTGATCTTCATGCTATATATATATATACACACACACACACACACATATATATATACATATATATACAATATATGTACATATATATACAATATATGTGTGTGTGTGTGTGTGTGTATTCAAAGTAATGATGCCTGTGTGAGAAAATTCTTATAATACTTCTTTTTAAAGATTTATTTATTTATTTATTTATTTGAAACCAAGAGAGCAAGTGGAGGATGTAGCCAAGGGAGAGGAACAAGCAGACTCCACACTGAGTGTGCAGCAAGACATGGGGCTCAATCTCTGGACCTGAGATCATGACCTGAGTTGAAATCAAGAGTTGGACGCTTAATCAACTGAGCCACCTAGGTGCTCCTGAAGTATACTTTTTAAATGACAGATATGTTTTCAGTTTATTGTTACAAGATGTTATGTTGCAACAAACATTATTACATATAGATTTTTGCACATTTTAAAAAGTACTTCTTCAGATTAAATTCCTAAACATTGAATTGTTGGGCCAGAAGATATACATGTGTTGAAATTTATAGGCACTGCTAAGTTGCCCTCCAGAAATAATGTTTGAAGGGAGAAGTTATTGGTAATAGGGCATCTATATGAAAGTTGCTAATTGCTTTTGGCTGGGCTTTTTCCACTTGGTTTAATATACAGATATAGTGACACACATATAAATATATGCATATATGAATTAAAACACATATGTGTATTTATATTCATCAATGTGTATAACTCATAATGAAGTGTGTTTTCATTCATTTATTTGTCATCATGAGTGCCTTGTCTGGGAATAATAAATGTTTCAAATGATTTTTCTTTATTATGAAAACTCATTTGGGATATGGAGGAAACAGAGTGGAAAGATTCTTTACATAAAAAATGCCCTTTTGACATTGCTAAAAATAGAAAATATTGTGAGAAATGTTACCAGATAACAGCTGAATTTTGGGGATAAGGGCCAGACTAGTAGTTTTCTACTGTTGCTATAACAAATCATCATGAATTCAGGTCTTAAAACAACACCAACTTATTTCTCTTGCAGTTCTGAAGGTCAGAGGTCCAAAATGAGTCTTACAAGGTTTCTTAGTTCATTCAGGTGGCCATAAAATAATACCATAGACTGGATGGCTTAAATACAACAGAAATTTATTTCTCACCTTTCTGGAGCCTGGGATTTCCAAGATCTAGGCACCCTCAGACTTGGTCTCTGTTGAGAGTTTGCTTCCTTGTTCATAAATGACCATGATCTGGCTGTGTCATTATGGGGTGGTGGAGGTGAGGGAGCTCTCCAGGGTCTCCTTTATCAGGGTGCTGATCCCACTCATGACAGCTCCACCCTCATGACCTTATCATCTCCTAAAGGTCCCATCTCCAAATACATCAAATATGCTTAAGTTTCAGCATACAAATTTGGAGAAGACAATCAGCCTAGAGCAAGAAACGAAGGCCAAACTGTTGGCAGAGCTGATTCCTTCTGGAGACTCTAGGGGAGAACCCATTTTTTGCCCTTTTCAGCTTATAAAGGCCACTTGTCTTCTTTGGCTTATGGCCTCTTCATTACATGACTCTAACCTCTTGCTTCTGTCATCACATCTACTAGTAGAGACTTTGACCCTTTTTTTCCTCTCTTATAAGACCATCCAGCTAATCCAGGATGATCTCAACTTAATGGTACTTGCAAAGTTCCTTTTGCCTTATAAAGTAACTATTCATAAATTCCACAGATTAGGACATGAACATCTTGGAAGAGAGTCAGAAGGAGGCATTATTCTGTCACTGTTGGTGAGGGGCACCAGGGCCAGATAAGAGGACTGGGTGGGAGGGATCTTCTTGGGTAACTGTGGTGATTAGACCAAACAGCTATGTGAAGCTGGCCCAGAACCTACTAACCTCATGTGCCAGGCTCCACATGCGGTTCCTAGGCTTTGATGTAGGAGCTCTAAGGCAGACATGGGAGTGTTTGAAAGGAGAGCCCAAACTCCTGCATCCTTAACTGTAGTTCCCTTTTTAGTTCAAGAGGAGTCTGGAGCAAACTCCTAGGTAGTATAAATTTAAGTAGGAAATTTATGCCTCATTCTGTCACTATCTTATTCATTTACTAAAACATCTTCTCTCTATAAGGAACATTTTGTCAGATATAAAGACACATCTTTACATGCATTTTTGCTGTTCTTCTCCCCTTTCCAAAAAATAATTTAAAGTTGGGGAGGATGGCTCAGTTAGTTAAGCATTGGACTCTTGATTTCAGCTCAGGTCATGATCTCAAGGTCCTGAGATCAATCTCTGTGTCAGGCTCATGCTGGAATGGAGCCTGCTTGATATTCTCTCTCTCTGTCTCCCTCTGCCCCTCCCCTCACCCCTACTTGCACCCTTCTCTCTCTAAAATAGTAATAGTAATAATAATAATAACTATTATTATTATAACTATTATTATTTAAGGCAACTAACAATGAAAGACCGATTTGTATAGCAGAAACAGAAATATAAAATTAGGTGCAAGAAAAAATACTTAATATTAAAATAAAATCACTGTAAAAAATAAATAAAATAATAAAGTTGTTCTGCATAAGTGAAAAACTGGCTTTGAGGAAATGAACCACTTCTTTCTGGTTATCCACATACTTTCTCTAAAGTTACTGTACCCATAAAGTACAGTACAGTGAACAGTGAAATTATAAGATTAAAAACTTAGTGATGGCTACGAGATTCCCAAACTATATTACTAAACTTTTACTACCTAAAGTTGTTCTATAACTCCTTTTTATTTGCTCAAATCTTTCTCTGGTTTCCTAATCTATGATGTAACAAAAGATGAGGTACA
Source organism: Mustela lutreola (assembly GCF_030435805.1). Classification (NCBI taxonomy): domain Eukaryota; kingdom Metazoa; phylum Chordata; class Mammalia; order Carnivora; family Mustelidae; genus Mustela; species Mustela lutreola. Next base: position 66,025,700 of record NC_081295.1, read on the forward strand.
ATCTTAAATGAACCTGTCTAACCCATAACTGACTGAATGTCATCAGAAAGATGGTTTGGAGAGGAACTCTAATTATGGGAAAGGAACAGAGATGTGGTGACATAAGGAGACTATCTGTTGAACAGGTAAGTCTTGTCCTGGATTGAGTTTCTACTTTTTAAATACACTGAGAACAAAGAGTAGAAAATTAAATCTATAAAAAATTACACTGGGTGGCTCAGTGGGTTAAGCCGCTGCCTTCGGCTCGAGTCATGATCTCGGGGTCCTTGGATCGAGTTCCACATCGGGCTCTCTGCTCAGCAGGGAGCCTGCTTCCTCCTCTCTCTCTGCCTGCCTCTCTGCCTACTTGTGATCTCTCTCTGTCAAATAAATAAATAAAATCTTTTAAAAAATTACATTACATTAATGAATTTAGTGCCTACATATAAATAGATAGATAATCAATATGCCTACATATATATATTATATATATAATCAATGGATTTTTGGATATATATATAAAATGGATATATATATATCAGATATATATATATATATATATATATCAGATATATATATATATATCAGATATATATATATATATATATATATATATATCTTAATGGATTTTTCAAGGACCAAAGCTCCTAATTACTCATTGATCTGATAAAAAGGTAGATTAGCAATGTTTTCTTATGTTCTGTATTCTTGATTCTCTGGAATCTGGGGCCTTGCTGACTGGGGAGAAACTAGTTAATTCTTAGAGATAGCACATATGAGGGTATCTCTGATACACAAACCAACCAATCCCAAGTACATACCTCAACTTGCTTCCTTGTGTTAGAATCCTGTGGTCTGGGACACTGTTCCTCCTGCTCTAATTCACCACAGAGCCAAGTACTAGAACACCTGGAACCAATATTGTAAATCAGGTTTCACCAAAATTATTCAAACTAGCCGATGTCTGACATAGTTTCTTTCCCATATTGAGTTACCAATAAATTCAAAGACAAATTAGAAAAATCTGCAGAAGACAGGTAGGAAATTTTTAGAATTATCTGATACATGTTTATGATTTGGGATTAGATGGCTGTTTACTAAATTTTCTCTGGTCCTGTACATCCAGAATATGTAGGCAGTCATGCAATTTGATTTTTTTAAAAATGGTAATGTTATAAAAGTGTTGCTTTTTCACAAAGAGTTGCCACCATAATTGACATAGACTCTGTCCTCCCTTATAGGAGGAATATTCTCAGCCAGAATCCCTTTTGGTGCCCTGTGTTTACTGTGTTATTAGTGGCAGATTTCCTTCAGCTCAGTTGAACTAGTTTAGACCTTTGAGTCTACAGGAACCTTCAACATAAAAACTGAAGAAAAATCCATTGGAAAAGATCCCTAGAGTTATAACAAATGTGTTCATATTTAAGTCGAACATCCCACCTAAGAAATTTAGTTCCTTTCAAAAAGAGCTGTAAAACATCACATTACACATAGAGTCAGGCCAAATTCTATACTTTAAAAAGATTCATGTAAAGTATAAAATGGCTTTGTATTTTGTAAATGTAGAATTACCCTTGATTTTATAATAAAAGGAATTATATCATTGCTCTTTTGATTTGAACTTATATGACTTCTATCTACAATACTGAATCTAAAGTACTTCCTATATTACTTGCATATAAAGATTATGATTTAGTTTAGAAGTTGGGGTAATTATTCCTATTTGTAACTCTGTCTCTCCCAACAGTTTTCTTTTTTTCTCACCATCTGCAGTCCAATCTCAGAACCTAAAGCTATGTTTTTGTTTTTCTTTAAAATGCTGTATTTAGGCAAACCTGTGTGAGTCCAGTCCCCATCCATAGATCAGGCATGCCATATCCATCTATGGATTAATTGGTTGAATGATGCAGTGTTTGCAGCCTAGAACCATTGCTTTGCAAATATCCATACTCTGTGCTTGAGCCTGCCAGCTGAGTTATGTAACAGAAAACATTGCTATAGCACCAGCTGACACATGTTCCAGAAATTCTCTATGGGGCATCCCGCCTTGAGATTGGGTGTTAAGATCCACATGTAGGTGATGGAAACGGTAGGACTAGTCAAGATTTCTTCACATCTTCAAAGTCTGTTTGGCTTCTTGAGGCCAAAGTTATTTGTATGACAGTACCAGTTTTAACATTTCTCTGCTTACACAAAGTAATATTTAAGAAAATATTTCTACTTTGATTCGTCAAACAATATCTCACTTTTCTTTTGAATTTCATACCTTCCCACTGGTGACACTACTGAGAAAATACTGATTTCTAGTGCATATTTTTCTTCTTGCTTTCCAAATATCCACCAGAGTGGGTAAAGTATTTCTTTAATTATCTTTTCTGGTGTTCACTCATATTCCCTGTAATATTTAAACATGGGCAAGGAATGAATTACAAAGACTGAGTGTATCTGAGATGTATGTACATTTGGAGTCACAGAAAGGCTACTGAATAATCTGAAATTGCCATGTAAAAGAATTGGCCTTGGATTGGACTCCCTTTGGCCAAGCAGAAAATTCTAACAACCCTCCATCTCTCTTTCATCCTTTATCTGATGCTCCTCTCACCTGGATCACCAACCCCAGACCTTTGCAGATGTAAAAAACATTCAAGCATATTTCCCTGGCTTCCACCATTGGACCCCTTTTGGAATTCTCCTCTCCCCTCAAACCTCACATTAATACCTGTAGGAGAGAGGCAATTCTGCTTCTATTCTAGGACCAAGGGAACCCCGTTGCATGGCTCACTTAATCCACCTTCTTCATCTGGGGTAGGGAAACAAACCCAATACATGGTTATTGATGGACAAAAAATCCTGATTGGCTAGACAGATTGGGAGCATTAAATGTAAATGGCTCACTTAACTAATATTATCATATATTCAAAGAAAGTATTATAGTGGTCAGTTGATAGTATAAAGATCAAAATGGAGTACATCAAGGAGTACTGAGAACTCTGTGAAGACCATTTTATTCACAGTGCAGGGTATTTCAAATGCTGAGTTTATCTATCTTTCCAAAAGGGATGCCTTTTAGATGCCTTTTAGAAACAGTACTGGAAAACAGATGTCATCTTTGGCCTACCATTTATTTTAATGAAAATATCATTAAATGTTTCACAAGTAGGAGATATGTTGCCAGATAGTCTTTCTGAGGTTAATGATGCTTCCATTTTACTCATTTCCTAATAGTTTTTATTAAGTCAATAGTAGTTATTAACTTATAAAATGTTTCATGCTATTTAGCATTTATTTATTTATTTATTTGAATTTTTAAAATTTATTTATTTGACAGACAGAGATCACAAGTAGGCAGAGAGGTGGGTTGGGGCGGGGAGCAGGCTCTCCTCCAAGAGAGCCCAATGTGGGGTTTGATCCCAGGACCCTGGATCATGATCTGAGCTGAAGGCAGAGGCTCCAACCCACTGAGCCACCCAGGCACCCCACTCTTCAGCATATATTTAAATCATCAAGTAATTTGGTAATTGTAGTACTGGATATATTTTACAGATAAAAGAGATATTTTAAAACTAAAATAATCAGGTGAGAAATTGGGGTAAGACCAAAGTGAGGATAAGGGAAAAGATGGTGCCAGTGATATTCAACATGTTCTTATAATAGAAAAATACTAATTATTATTCAACAATAAGAGACTGGTTTACTATATCATGAGGCAAATAAGTTTATTATATAAGATCACAAATGAATTAAATATCCTACTTATAGTCACACAGCTAGTAAGTGATAGAACAGTGATTTGAACCACAAAATTTTGTCCTATAGACTGTATTGTATCCTTAACCACTACACTATACTACTTTCCATCAAAAGGACAGTATTCAACCAGTAAACGCACAGATGGCTAAATATGCCAAATAAGATGGTTAAATATTCACAATACACTGTGAAATATAATAAAGATTTTTAAATTTATAATTATTTCATAGTATTATACTGTTTAATAAAAACATACTAATATTTATATAGGAGACTTGTAGGAGAAAGTCTACAATAGTTTGCACCAAAATGAAGAATAGATAGCAAACATCAGGAATGTAGAAAGTCATTTGGAGGGGTGCCTGGGTGGCTAAGTGGGTTAAAGCCTCTGCCTTCGGCTCAGGTCATGATCCCAGGACCCTGGGATCGAGCCACACATTGGGCTCTCTGCTCAGCAGAGAGCATGCTTCCTCCTCTCCCTCTCTCTCTCTCTGCCTGCCTCTCTGCCTACTTGTGATCCCTGTCTATCAAATAAATAAATAAAATCTTTTTTTTAAAAAAAGTCATTTGGATTAGTCAGTGTAAGGCGTATATGATACAGTTAACAAATAACCTGCAAATCTCAGTAGCTCAGAAAAACACATCGTTACAGACTGACCAAGGTTCTGCTCCAAGAGTACTTTATTTTGAGACCAAGGCAGAGGTATAGCCTCTTTATGATATGCTATTCTAGAAGAGAAGAGGACAAAAAGGTTGGTATAATAAGGCAATTACTCTTAAGGATTCTGCCTGAAAGTGTAACATGTTACTTTTACATATATTTCACTGACCCAAACAAAGTATATTGCCAAACCTGAAGTGAATGGGGCAGGATGCATAATTTTGGGACTTAGAGAGGGTCAGGTTAAAGACCTAGTTGGAAAAAGCATCACATTATTTCCACAATAATACAATCTATAAAAAATTGCCAGGAGCATCTGACTAATTTCCTAGAGAATGTTCCTTTGTCTTGGATTCAGTTTTGATAGGTTAGACACATAGAGATAGATGGCATCTTAAAGGATATAAAAATTAAGTTCCTTTTACAGAATGACTTACTGACGACTCATTGCAAAAAGATACATAGCAGATTAGAAATACACCACAATTATCAAAAACTATATATATATAAACATTATAAATACAGGAAAGTATTTCAATTCATTTTATTTCACTTCATTTCATTCCAGTCTCCAGAATAACTAGGCTGCTTCTCAGCTTTTCTGATCATGTGTTCAGGAAAGCCTCTTTCTCACATCCAGGGTTAGGGTTAGGGTTAGGGTTAGGGTGACGGTAGGTGCCTGGAGTCAGAGACCTCTCCAGATAATTAGGTTTAGGGTCAGGGTTATAGTAATGGTTAGGGGTAGAGTTAGGATCAGTTTTAGGATTAGGGTTAGGGTTTAGAGTAAAGGCTAGACTATGTGCATGGCATCCTGCAGTTCAGAGTCCTCTCCAGAGAATAAAACCCTATACTTCTGCTGACATGAGAATGGACATGGCAGGCATCTGGAGAGCTTAGGTAAGGAGGGGATGTGTGCCTTTAAATACTCTTTATATTACAGGATAATTTTAAATCATGATAGGAAGAAATAAAACAAAATAAAAGCAATACATCTATAAAAATTATATTACAATTTTTAAGGGAAAATGTAACTTTAAAGTGTGTGCCACCTGTTTAAAAGATATCAAAAATATGCCCCAGATCTTGGGAAGTTCCAAGATTAACAATGGTTTAAATATGATTAAAAGTTTAAAAACATACAGACATAAATGTAGATTTATAATCCACTGAAATATTTGAATAGAATATTGCTAGCATAACCAAAAGATCTATTTGTTAGAAAGCACTGTTACTCAATCTTCTCTAAGAATAATGTAAAATTAAAATATGACTTCTATATCTAAAAATACCTTCTTTGTACTAGAATCTTTCCACACTTCAAATCACCGAACTGTTGGTCCTACTTACCAATTATTTCAAATTTATATCAGTTTCTGATAGAAATATTGCTTGTATTTTAGAAATAATAGCATGATCAAGGAAAACAGCAAAAGGTGATCTGGATTATCATAGAGATTTTTGATACAATGATGAGCAGATTCACATGCTAAGCAAGTACTCAAAGCCCCAGTACACACATACATTGTGAAGGATTATATAATATAGACTAGAATAATAAAAATACTATACATAATATGATATATCTCAGTAGTTTTCATATGTATATGTACACACACACACACACACACACACACACACACACACGATGGAATACTACTCGGCCATTAAAAAGAATAAAATCCTGCTATTTGCAAAAAATGGATGGATATAGAGGGTATAATGCAAAATGAAGTCAGTCAGTCATAAAAAAGACAAATACTATATGATTTCATTCATATGTGGAATTTAAGAAATAAAACAAAGGGAAAGACACAAACAGACTCTTAAATGTAGATAACAGGGAATAATCTCAGTCTTTTGGTATCAGCTGAGTCCTGATTTGTGACCCAGTATGTGATCTATTCTTGAGAAGGTTCCATGTGCACTTGAGAAGAATGAGTATTCTGTTGTTTTAGGGTGGAATGTTCTGTATATATCCATCTGTTCCAATGTGTCATTCAATGCTCTTGTTTCTTTATTGATTTTCTTGTTTCTTGATTCTCTTGTTTCTTTACTGATTTTCTGCTTCGATGATCTGTCTATTTCTGAGAGAGGCAAGTTAAGATCTCCTACGATTAGTGTATTCATATCAATATGACTTTTTATCTTGATTAACAGTTTTCTTATGTAATTGGCTACTCCCATATTGGGGGCATAGATATTTACAATTGTTAGATCATCGTGGTGGATAGACCCTTTAAGGATTATGTAGTGTCCTTCTGTATCTCTGACTTAGATTTAGTTTAAAATCTAATTTATCTGATATGAGAATCACTACCCCGGCCTTCTTTTGAGACCCATTGGCATGAAAAATGCTTCTCCATGGGTGTAAAGATGCTCCATGGGTGTATCTTTAGGTTCAAAATGGGTCTCTTGTAGACAACATATGGATGGGTCCTGTCGTTTTATCCAATCTGCAACCCTGTGCTGTTTTGTGGGCGCATTTAGGCCATTCACATTGAGAGTGATTATTGATAGATACGTTTTTATTGACATCGAGTTACCTTTGAAGTCTTTCTTTCTGTAGATTGTCTCTATATTTCTGTTCAATGCTATTCTTAGGATTTTCCTCTTTTATAGAACCCCCCTTAATATTTCCTGCAGTGTCGGCTTGGTGGTTGCATAGTCTTTTAAGCCTTGCCAGTCTTGGAAACTCTTTATCTCTCCATCCATTTTGAATGTCAGTCTTGCTGGATAAAGTATTCTTGGCTGCGTGTTCTTCTCATTTAGTGCCCTGAATATATCTTGCCAGCCTTTTCTGGCTTTTCAGGTCTCTGTGGACAGGTCTGATGTTATTCTGATGGGCTTTCCTCTGTAAGTAAGGAGCCTCTTTGCCCTAGTGGCTTTCAAGAGATTATACCTACAATTATAATGCCTCAATTTGATTATCAGGTGTCGTGATGTTTTTTTGGAATGTATAATCTTGGGTGGAGACCGTTCAGCCTCTAGTACATGAACGCTGGTTCCATTCACGAGATTGGGAAATTTTTCATGAAGGACTTGTTCCACTATATCTTCTAGACTTCTTTCTTTCTCCTCCCCTTCAGGGATTCCAATAATTCTGACGTTGGAACGTTTCAAGGCATCATTTATTTCCCTGATTCTGTTTTCATGGTTTCTAAGCTGTTTGTTCTAGGCTTCCTCCTGATTCTTTCTATCTGTTTGTCCTCCAGATCACTAATTCTATCTTCTGTCTCATTTACCCTAGCTTTGAGAGAGTTTAGATTAGATTAGAACTCATTGAGAGCATTGTGAACCTCCTCCCTGGTAGCTTTAAGCTCCACCCTAACATTGTGAACATCCTGTCTGGTCGCTTTCAGCTCGGCCCTAATCAATTCTGTTTGGTCATCCATGGCTTTCTCCAACCTAGCTATTGCCTGGATAATTGTTAACCTGAATTCTCTTTCCAACATATTGTCTATATTGATATCTGTTAGCTCTGTTGCAGAAGGTCCATCCTCTGTATTTTTCTTCTGTTGGGCATTCCTCCTCCTAGTCATTTTGGTGAGAGATGACTGAACAGATGTAGCTGGATGTATTAACCGTGGTGCAGTCAAGGTGCACCCTGGAACACTTCTGAGCAATCAGGATTCCCCATCCAAACGAGACCAAAAAAAAAAAAAAAAATGTAGATAACAAACTGGTGGTAGCCAGAGGGGTGGGAATGGGGGGATGAGTGAATTGGGTGAAGAGGATTAATAAATTACTGGCCAAAGCTTGTCAACCCTATTTTTTTTTAAAGATTTTATTTATTTATTAGACAGACAGAGATCACAAGTAGGCAGAGAGGCAGGAAGAGAGAGAGAGGGAAGGAGGCTCCCAGGTGAGCAGACAGAGCCTGATATGGGGCTCGATCCCAGGACCCTAGGATCATGACCTGAGCCGAAGGCAGAGTCTTAACCCATTGAGCCACCCAGGTGCTCCAACTCTACTTTTGACATATTTTCTCTTAAATATAAAGCTCCCCACTTGTATCCTAACTGATTTGCTTTCCCCTGAGGCACTTTCTTCTTTTCTAGTTAACCCTATACTTTGCTCCTAGAGATCTCATTCTAAAACTCATCTGACTATATAACCCAAGTCTAAAATCTTTACTAGGTCCAGGCTGCATATAGAATGAATCCAAATTTTTTTGGTTTCACATTCAAGGCTCTCCACATCTGACTATATATGTTTGTACATGTATCTCTTTCTAAATTCTGCCTTCTTCCTATATCCTCAAGCTTAGTCACATGGGAAATCTCACCCTTCAGCCCCAGCCTGCCACAGTCTCAGCCTCCAGACCATTACCTATGCTCTCCCATCTGAATGTCCTTCCCCAGTCTCTGCTTGTCTTTTCTGCTTCAGACTGCAAAGAGCAATTCAAAGCTTATCTCCTTCAAATAGGTTTCCTACCCTCCCCAATGTCCGTAATCCCACCCCGTTCTCCCAAACCCCCTCCCCCCAGCAACCCTCAGTTTGTTTTGTGAGATTAAGAGTCATCAGAATTCTTTTTTCCCACTAAGCACAATGAAAAATATTTTTAAAAAGATAATATTTATTTAATTAAGACAAGAAAGAGAGAGTGTACATAAGGGGGAGCGGCAGCAAGAAAGGGAGAAGGACTCTCAAGCAGACTCCATGCTGAGTATGGAGCCTGACTCAGGGCTCAATCACATGACCTTGAGATCATGACATGAGCTAAAACCAAGAGTCAGATGTTTAACTGACTGAGCCATACAGGTACCCCCCCCCCAAGTATTTTTAACTAAAAAAAAAAAAAATTAAAGTGTATACTAGTTTCACTTTTAATTATGGCCATGTCCATCTCTTCAAATACTTTGTTGGCTGTTGCAGCTTTTAGTGTATATACTGTAGTATTTTGTACCTATCATGTTCTCAGAAAATGTTTTCCAAAGTGAACATGAGGGAAATAAGACCACATGGATTCAAAATTCAGTTCTGCCACTTAACAGCAGTGTCACTTTGCATTCCAGTTTCTTACTTACAGATTTACTGAGCCAATATGTTACAACATTAGTTTTTGTGTTTTTAAGATATTTGTTATCTATACTTTGAGAAGTACCAACAAGGAAGCAAAATATTCTCTATTCTGAATAACCCAAAAATTGAACATAGCTGAAAACTGGAAATAAGACAACAGACTGCCTTCAGAAACCTGGTCAATTTCTTAAATCAAAGAATACTGAATAAGACTATGAAAAGTAACAAGAATACAGAGCTCTACAATTGGAGGAAGAACTCTCTAGAAAAATAACTAACTGGCTTTCAACCGCTGTTTTATTAACTATGAAGTATTGAACAAGATAAAGATAGTAAGAATGTAAGAATAATAAAAAATTAACTTGGAAGCCAGCTAAAAGAAGGAGAGTCCTAGGTACAAAAGTGACGCCAACTTTTTGTCTCTTAGGTTTTCCTTCATCCTCTTTTCTTTGACTTCCTCTTTTGCCAAGTAACATGTGTCATGATCTAATTCTTGTTCTTGTCTCAGTCTTATTTTCTTTGCCAAATACTGAAGTGGAAAGTTTCCTTGAGAAGTTTCAGTTTCCATATGCTTCATAGTGTCATGGTGAAGATTCTGAACCTCTCTGTACCAACCATAAACTTTGCCTGAAAATGTGACCTTGACAGAGTTCATGCCAGGAAGGGAAGACTTAGTCGGAAGACCGACTTTACCTTGTGTCATTCTAACAAAGTTAATGAGTTGTATAGGGAGGAAAAAAAAACAAAACAAAACCACCATTCTTAGGCACCATTCTCCCTAGAAAAGATGTGGGAATGGGGAAATAAAGTGCAGAATTCTCTTAGGGAAAATAGCCTTCAAAGAAAAGGGAAAGAGAAGGGGACTCTTTTTTTGAGGGGGAGGGGGTAAAATTGACAAGGAAACAAGGCGAAGGAGCCACCAAGGCCAATGAACATAACATATTTTTTAAAGTTCACAGATTGCTGCCAAGTAGCTTTTCTGAGTATGTTGAGCCATGTTTTCCTTGCTTTATTTCATTTTCTGTCTGTACATTTTGTGCCTTTTATCTTCACAAGAAACATTTTTAAATAGAGAAAGTATCTCCATGGCTGAAGTTTTTATACATTAAATAATTACTAAATATTTACCAGCCCACATTTCCCTCGTCAGCTGGCCCACCCTGCCACATGGGGATGCTCTAACTATAAAATGAATGAGCTCACCATTCTTTTCTAATTGCTCAGTAGAGACAGTTATTTAAATCATCTGATGGGCAGCTGACTTTAGTAGGTACTTTCTCGGGTTAGAATGGTGTCTGTAACTATGAGCCTGATTCAGAAATCAATTTGTAGTAAAACATTTCTTAGGTGTTTGTTGTTCAGATTTGTAAAGACATCTTTTCTCAAAAGTTGGTACCATAACTGTCAGTCAGCTTGTAAAATTCAATGAACCTATAATGTAATTTAGATTTATTTCTAGTAAAAGTAGGCTTAGTTCAAGTCTCCTTTTGGTAGAAGCACACTTGTCCTGGGTAAGGATAGGAGGGGGCAGAAAAAAGTAGAGAGCAAAGAGCAAGAAGAGATAAAAGCTGGAATCTCTCTCATCTTAATCAAAACCAATCTAAGACAAAATTTTGAAACAAAAAGCTGATCTGAGACCACTTTGCATCTTTTCCTCAACTCCAGTCCCAGCTTTCATGCTACCCTAAGAATTTCCCACATCTTTGTACTATCCCTTCCTCCGTGGTCTCTTTCTCTCCAATGAAAAACCTTATTCTTTCAGTAGATTATCTCAGTAGTAATTAAGATAAACCAGTTACTTGAAATAATTTATGCTAAGTTAAAGTGACTTTTAATATTATTCTTTACTGCTGATATTTGCAAGACTGCAGACTCTGAGAAACAAACTGAGGGTTTGGGAAAGGAGGGGAGTGGGGGTTGGGTGAGCCTGGTGGTGGGTATTATGGAGGGCATGTATTGCATGGAGCACTGGGTGTGGTGCATAAACAATTCTGGAACACTAAAAAGAAATAAAATAAAATAAAATATTTTTAAATAGATGCTTATTAGTCTAAATGGTTCACTAACTTAAGAAGTTTCCAATGATGTAATAAAATGGATATTTCAAAATTTCTAAGCTTTTTCAAGAAGACATCAATCTCACTTTAGAATTAGGGAGAAAGTTGCTATCAGGGTGAGGCTGAGAACAGAATGGGGACAATCCAGTTGTGGTCGTTTGAAAGCATATGGAGTTTATAAGTAAATTATAGCTTATAAATCACTTTAACATAAATATCTAAGTATTTATTCAAGAGGCTCCTTTTATTGGCACTCTATAGTGGGGGGGGGGGGCAAAAAGGGTGTGGAGGTTTTTTCAAAGACCATAATATTTCTATTCAAAAGGAAGAACTGGAGGGGAAAACACTATGAATACTCTGATCTAGGCTTAAAGATGGTTGCTTATATTTTATTGGAAAACTCTAAGGGAACACCTAGAATAAGGCTAAGTAAAAATATTAAAGGATGGCTGAGTATTATCTTCTCAGGGAGATATGTGTTTTAATAGAAAACAAAGTAGCCAAGCAAAATGATAAATTCCCAATTTATCATATTAGGAATCACAGTATTTGAACCACTCATGGTGGTGGTGACACCTAAAGTCGTCCATCTATGTAGCTATTTCACCTACTAGGAGATCATCCAGGCTATTGTACTGGTCACTTTTATAAAATATTTTGGATCAGTTACTAATAATATATTCTACAGAATCATTATGACTTTTGCCAAACCTTAAAGCATTAACAATGTTTAAATTAATTGATCGCTATTTTGTGTTAGAAATACCCTTTCACACTGACATTCTAGCAATACAAGAACAAGAAAATTTTCTCCATTAGAAAACTTTCTCTACTGTGTGTCTTTTGCAGTTTATTTTCCCAAACTGAAACATAGATCTAATACTGTTTATTCCTAAAAATATAATCTGTCATTGATATATTTTTTTCATTTGTATTTTAAAAATGAGAAATCTGGCAGATTTTCTAAGAAACATTTAAGTTGCAATTGCAAATTCTAACAGATGCTGGAAACCTCATTCAAACATTTCTGTCTGCTGCCACCCAAACTTCAATTCTTTCAAGTTTTGCATTAAAAACAAACTTGTTTTCTTGTTACATTTCTCTACTTTTAGTAGATTCTTTTCCTAAATAACTTAGATTTTATACAAGTCTGAATCAGGGATACAAGGTAAAAACTGTGATACTTGCCAGCGAAGTTCAATGTAAGTTTATCAGACCTTACTGATTTGCTTACTTTGGTAATTAAAAGCAAAGCTCTGGAAAATAGCATTTTTTTTTAATCCAATACTGAGGAAGAGGGAGAAAAAAATTGGTATCACTTTTTTATAGGAAATTATTTCATGAAACAAATTGAATTAGAATTGTTACATCTTACCATTTTCTTTTTTCTCCTAGGGAATCCATTTCTTATGTAACAATAGTAGAATTACATTTTGATAGTTCAAGTCAGTTTCACAAACATGGAACACTTACTACTAGCAAGGTACCATGAAATATCCTACAGGGAACTCAACAATAAATAAGACAAAATCCCTGCAGCTAAAGAATTTACCATCTACCAGAGAGAATAAGAAAAGCACAAAAATAATGAAACATAAGGCTGACTAGAGAGAGCTATTTGGTTTAATGCAAAAAAGCATGGTCTTTATAGCCAAATATACCTGCTTTCTTTTTTTGTTTTTTGTTTGTTTGTTTGTTTTTAAAGATTTGTTTATTTGAGAGAGAGAGAGTGAGAGAGGGCACAAGCAGGAGGGACAGAGGAAGAGAATCTTAAACAGACTCCATGCTGAGGGCAGAGATAGAGAGGGGGCTCCCATCTCATGACCCTGAGATCATAACCTGAGTGGAAAACGAGTCTGTGGCTTAACTGACTAAGCCGCCCAGGTGTCTTATATACCTAAACATACCTGCTTTCAATTTGGCCATGACATTTAGTAATAGAGTGACTTTATAAAGTATTTATTACATAAATATACAAATATACATACATAAATATACAAAAATATTACATAAATATTTTGAACATAATTTTCTCCTGCAAAATAGTGATATAATAATTACCTAAAAATCTTTATCACAAGGCTTTTGGGGAGTAAGAGATATAAAGCACTCAACGAACAGCAGATGCTCTAGGTTGGTTTCCCTGGAAAGAAGACCTTAAAATGAAAATTTCTAACTAGAAATTTTATTATGGTGTGCTCTTAGAATTGACAGCTGTGGGGGAGGTAAGGAAGCAGGAATAGGCAGAAGGAGAAGGTGGGCTACCAACCAATTTCAGCATCTTGGCTAAGTACACAGGGAGCTCTGGTGCTTGGATAGTCCTGTAGCATTCTCTCAGACTGGGACAAGGGAGTAAGGCCTTTAGAGCCCTAAATCAATAGTCATTACATGCATAGTACCTGTGAGAAAGTATATGTGTGACCTTGGAAGAGTCAACTCTCTTCAGAGGCAGCTTTTTTCAATGAATGACAATTGTTGGAGTTGAAGGAAGGGGGTCTCAACTGGGGATGGACAGCCTTCAGTGCCTCTAATAGCAGGGATATGAGAACTTAGATACTAACAGATGAGATAGTGGGGAGAAGGGAGGAAGAATCTGGGTGGCATACCACATGATCTATTTTAAATGTAATTAGCATCAATTTTTCTGACACTTTTAAAAAAATATAAATGTGCCTAAGAAAGTTTGGAAAATGTAGGAAACACAACATTTAAAAATTTTATATCAATCACAATCCCACAATACCATGAACATTTTTTTTTTTTAGATTTTATTTATTTATTTGACAGACAGAGATCACAAGCAGGCAGAGAGGCAGAGAGAGGGGGAAGCAGGCTCCCCTTGGAGCAGAGAGCCCAATGTGGGGCTCGATCCCAGGACCCTGAGATTATGACCAGAGCCGAAGGCAGATGCTTAACCCACCAAGCCACCCAGGCGCCCCTACCATGAACATTTTGGTATATGTCTTTCTAATATTTTTTAAGCATATATGTTTTCTAGAATATTTATTCTCTGGAATAATGGTATACTAGAAAAATTGTTCTGTAGTCCATTTTTTTTCATAATGTGAATATTTTCTCATGTAAATAAATATTATTTTAAGAGTTTATTTTGGCTTTCTTCTATTTTAATGATATTCCAAAATTTGCTAAACTAAAACTATATTGCTAGACACTTAGGTTTTCATATTTTTTTTAATTTTACAAAAAAATGCTATAATATATGAAAAAAAAAATATATATATATATATAATTTCTGGTTATTTCCTTAGGTAAAAATCATAAGAATGGAAATTGTTATGCAAAGACTATTTGCAGTTTTAAGGTTTTGAAATATGTTGCCAAATTATCCTCTGAAAATTCCTACCACACAATGTTTCATACTTTCTCTTCCCTCACCCTTGCCAAGATTGGGAATTATCTTTCTTCTTCTCTGTCCCAGTTTTAAAGATAGAATTTTATCACTGATACATACAAATGCAATGAGAATAGCAGAAGTCAAACAGTATCTATGGAAATTGAAAAATGGAAGAGATTACAAGAAATCAGAACAAATGAGAAAAGACTTCCAAGAAAAGAAGACAGATGATATGGGTCTTACGTAATAGGATTTCAACAAATAAAAATGGAAGGAATCCCAGATAGAGAAAACATAAGGAACAAAGACAACATTAGGAAATAGTGATTACCCTTGTTTGATTAGAATGTAAGCAAGAAATGAGACAAAGTAGACTGAGACCATAATGTAGCACAAAAATGGTAAGTAGAGTTCAAATTTGGACAATAACCAATGATTGCCTGACATCGGTGTTAATAATGATTTGAAATATGGTTAGTTTCATTCATTTGTTCAAGAAACTTTTACTTACAGCCTACAACATGCCAAGTACTTGCATCACTGATGAAAGCACACAGAAATCCCTGCATTCTAAAGCACAAAGCACAGAGAAAGACAAGAGGGCCACAAGAAGAATATTACAAAATGGGAGAATAAAAAGCCAGGTAAGAGGAAAAAGAAGTATAATCAAAAGAAGACCAGGAGACTGAATTGCCATGGATAGCAAAGGATGAATGAAATGGAGGTAAAAATCAAAGCAGAGAAAAACTGAAGGTAATAAAAACAAACACAAAAAATTATTGGTTTGGCAACTTAGGGATCATCAGGAACATTTTTTAAAAATGTATATATATTTTTTACAGAGATAGGAAAGGAAGCTAGATTGCTAGGGAATAAAGTAAATGGGGTGGAAATGGGAAATCTGCAAACTGATCATTCAAAAAAAAAAAAAAAGACAGTTTAAGGAATTTGAGTATAGAATGAGATGAGGAGAAAGGACCAATGTTAAAGGAAGAGAATTTTTTTCAGTTAAATCCTAAGTATCTAGGAATAAATTTTAAAATGTTAACAAAAATAGTGTTAAATTTTTAAAAAGTGTCAAATTTTTGGTCAGTTAATTCACTTGTACAAACTTCCTGTTGAGCATAATTTAAGAAGACCTGAATAAAGATGTTTCTATGTGCCTGGGTAAAAAGAAACCACCATATTAAAGATGTCAATTTCTGTCCAACTAATACATTAACTCAACGCAATAACAATCCAAAAATCCAAAAACAAGATTTTTCATGGAATGTTCCAAGTCAATTCTAAAAGCCACATGGTTAGTAAAGGAAGAGAATTTTCCACCAGATATCAAGACCTATAAGCAACAGTGTGGCATTGCTGCAGTATTAGGGAAAATGGCCAACCAAATAGAATAGACTTATATATACAATTTATATTGATATATGAGAGAGGTACTATTTCAAATAAATAGTGAAAGATGGACTATTAAGGATAAAATTTAAAGTAGACACCTATTATTATAGTATACAGAAAAATTAATTTTGGTAAGTATAAAAATTATAACAAAAAGTGTTAAACCTGTGAAGGCAGCAAAAGAAGATCCAGTAGTATTAGTTTATGACCTCAGGTTAGGGAAGACTTTAATAAATAGGATACAGAAACCAAAAATGATACCATAAAAAATATATAACCTTGATTATATTAAGATGTAAAAAGACACCATATGCACAGCGGAAATACCAGTAATGGGCTGTAAGAAAATCAGGTTGTATTATATAATATCAAAGAATTATGTACACCCATAATGTATAAGAACTCCTACAGTCACTGAGGAAAAGACAAACAGAGAGATCAATAGTCGGTCCACACAAGCAACAAATGGCAAACAACCAATAAACATGAAAACCATGCATCATTACCACACTGGTAATGACGGAAAAGATACCAGTTGAAAAAGTGATACTGGTTTTTACCGAAGACTACCCCAAATTTAAAAGAATTTAAAATAACAGAAATTAATGAGATAGAATTGGAGCTTGGGTCTCTTTTATTTTTATTTCTAAAAATAAAAATTTTTATTTAAATTCCACCTAGTTAATATACAGTGTAATTCTAGTTTCAGGTGTACAATATAGTGATTCAACAGTCCCATACAAAAGCCAGTGCGCATCACCACAAGTGCACTCCTTAATCCCCACCACCTGTTCCTCCCATCCCCCCACCCAACTCCCCTCTGGTAACCATCAACTCTCTTTTGTTAAGATAACTATTTCTTGGTTTATCTCTCTCTCTCTCTCTCTCCCTCTCCTCCCTCCGCTGCCCTGTTCATTTGTTTTGTTTCTTAAATTCCACATTTGAATGAAATCATATTGTATTTATCTTTCTCTGACTTATTTCACTTAGCATACACTCTCTAGCTCAAGGAAGTCATTGCAAATGGCAAGATTTCATTCTTTTTTATGGCTGAGTAATATTCCATTGTGTATGTGTGTGTGCGCGCATGCGCATACATACCACCTCTTCTTTGTTCATCACTTGACTGACATTTAGGCTCTTCCCATAATTTGTCTATAGTTAATAATGCTGCTATAAACATTGGAGTGCATGTATCCCTTTGAATTAGTATTTTTGTGTTACTTGGGTAAATACCTTGTAGTGCAGTTGTTAGATGATAGATGGTAGGGTAGTTCTTTTTTTTTTTTTTTTTTTTTTTTGAGATAGAAAGGTTGGGGGGAGGGATGGCGGGGAGAAAAGAATCTTAAGCAGCCTTCATGCTCAGTGTGGAGCTCATCTTGGTGTTTGATCTCACAACCCTGAGATCATGACCTGAGCTGAAATCAAGAGTAAGACACTTAGCCAAATGAGCCACCACGTACTCCAAGGGTAGTTCTATTTTTAACTTTTTAAGGAAACTCCATATTGTTTTCCAAAGTGGTTGCACCAGGTTGCATTCCCACCAACACTGAAAGTGCATTCACCCTTCTCCACATCCTCACCAACACCTGTTGTTTCTTGTGTTATTTATTTGGCTAATCTAACAGGTGTGAGGTGATATTTTGATTTGTATTTCCCTGATAATAAGTAATGTTAAGCATCTTTTCATGTACCTACTGGCCTCTTTGGAAAAATGTGTATCTTCTTTGGAAAAATGTCTATTTATATCTTCTGCCTCTTTTTTAATTGAATTATTTTGGGGGGGGCTGTTGAGATTTATTAAGTTCTTTATATTTTTTGGATACTAACCCTTTATCAGGTATGTCATTTGTAAATATCTTTTCTATTCTGTCAGTTGACTTTTAGTTTTGTTGATTGTTTCCTTCACTGTGCAAAAGTTTTTTGTTTTGATGAAGTCTCAATAGTTTATTTTTGCTTTTATTTCCCTTGCCTTACGAGACATATTTAGAAAGAAATCACTACAGACAATGTTAAAGAGGTAACTGCCTGTGCTCTCCTTTAACCATAAAACTACTTTTATGGTTTCAGGTCTCATATTTAGGTCTTTAATCCATTATGAATTTATTTGGTGTAAGAAAGTGGTCCACTTTCATTTTTTACATGTTGCTGTCCAGTTTTCCCAGCACCATTTGTTGAAAAGACTCTTTGTCCCATTAGATATTCTTTCCTACTTTGTTGTAGATTAATTTGACCATATAGTTGTGGGTTCATTTCTGCATTTGCTATTCTGTTCTTATTAATTAATTTATTTTTTTTGCCATTGCCATGCTCTTTTGATCACGACAGCGTTTTTATATAAATTAAAGTCCAGATCTGTGATGCATCCAGCTTTGCTTTTCCTTTTCAAGGTTGCTTTGGCTATTTAAGCTCTTTTGTGGTTCCATACAAATTTTAGGAGTATTTATTCTAACTCTGTGAAAAATGTTGTTGGTATTTTTATTATTAACCACTTATTTCTCTGATAGAATAAGAGTTTTGTTATTCAACAGGAACAGTGATTCAAAGGGTGCTTCCCAAACTAATAGCATCAGCATCACCAGGAACTTACTAGAAATGCAAATTCTCAGGCCCTGTCTCAGACCAATGGAATCAGAACCTCCAGGAGTGAGTTTCACAGCCCGTGTTTCAACAAGTGACTTTGATATATTATAAAATTTGAGAGCCAATAACCTAGAAGATTAGAGGATCATTGAGAACCTGAAGTAGAAAAGAGAGGTACCAACTGATTTACAGAAGTGAGGAAATAGATGGGGCAGGAAAATAAAATTTGTTGGGGAAAAAGGAAATGTTACTAGAGTTTAAGATATTAGCAATAAGGGAGTTTTAAATAATGGTGAGATTTAAGTTATGATCATAAATGGACTAGCTGAAGTGAATGGAAATGGAAATTGGTTTTTGTAAAGATCATAAAAGTAGGACCAGTGTTGGAAGAAAAAGCAAGAGTAGTGTTGAAGTCATTGTATTGACAAAAAGAATTAAGATTAGGCATGTGCTCTGTGTGGAAGCTATGGAGAAATGGTGGAGTGTTCCCTGGATATCCACTGACAGTGAAAATTGAGGATAAGTATTTTCATGTTAGACAGAATTCACTTAGACAAGTCCGGGATGTTCAAAGATGTGGAGGGACTAAGTATTTATGAAAACCAGGAGAACTCCAACTCCATGGTCCATGAATCTATAGAAAAGAGACAAGAGGTTTCCATTAGAAAGAGTTTTACAATATCCCATGATACTGAACATCATAATAATTTTATTATTAATAATATTGAGATAGTGATTATTGATATTTATTATGATTATAACACGATATTGATTCCATTTTATTTTGAATGTAATAATAATTGTTTATCTACTGAGCATCAGTAGTTGGAAACTATAATTAATGTATCATGGGACATGTTAACCAAATAGATGCCTTCCCTGTGTTTCAGATTTTCAATAGTTTAAAGATTAGGAAAAAGCTAAAAAATTTTTTAAAAATTGGAAAGTTAAAACTATTTCTACTCATACATTAACCTGTCAAACATTGCAAAATTGCCAGATGTATCTTGCTCTTTCATATGTTATCAGATCTTTCCTTTGTGTCTTGCTATTCCCAAATAAGTGGCCTAATCAGAATCCTCTAGTAATAATCCTTATTTTAGACCCAGGGGACTATTTCTTAGAAAAACATCATTTATAACTGAATTCTTAATATTTAAGAGTTAAAGACTTATAACAAAAACTCCAGTAGTGTACATGGTAGATTTGGGTCAATCACTAAAAAGAAGCAAGATCCTCTCTTATCACTGGGTTAGTGATGGGGACATTGCAATGTTCAAAAATCCACAAAATGTCACAGTTTTAGGCAAAAGTCTTCAAAATCCAAACTGGCTGCTGTGGGTTATAAAGAACTTTTTAAAAAGGAGAACCACCACACGCCTTCTTCCCCAAAGACTATGGAGGCAAACTTCCAATGCTCACCATCAAACAGTGTGTGTAAAGACTGCAAGATCAACCCTGGAATTAAAAAGCAAATAAACAAAACACTTTATATGGCCAAACTCAAAAGGGCTGTACTGTTCTCTGGACAGAAATGAGGCTGCAGGCTGGTATTTCAAAAGAGCCACAAATTTTCTATCTGTCCCAAATGGGAAATAATAATTTTATTGAATAATAAATTAAAAATGAATCCACTTCTTTCTCCTTATAACTCAGTAAGTACTTATGATGTGGTCTTTGTAGCCAGAGTGCAATTCTTCAGTTAATGAAAGAAAAGTGTGTGTGAGTCTGTGTATACAATTATCCAAATGAAAGAGTAGAACAAAGTGAAAAAAATATTTCAAGAAACTTAATTTTGGAATAAAAAAACAAACTAACGTCCTTTAGGGTTTCAAGTATGCTGGCAGTGTTGGTATTGCCCCATAAGATACCAGTTTCCATGAGCAAAAAGCACAGGCAGCTTTGAGTACCTCTCTATCTCCATTCATAAGAGGAAAATATAAATACATTTATAAAGATCAGTTTAGGATTTTATTGCTTTTGGCAGAAGACCATTTAAAGACTTAGAGTAAAAAGTCTATGTCATATGGTTATTTAAATAAGAACCAAAAAGGGCAAAGTTGAATTTTTCCTCAATTAGTAATACTTCAAAATGTATTTAATGAAAAGGATTTCTAAAGAAACAAGTTATTATATTATTATGTAATATGAAATTTCCATTCTTATTTTTAAATGAATCAGGGTTTTTTATATTAGAGTCTTGATAGTAAAACACAGTTCTTATCACACAAATAACCTAGCCTTTTTGCTTTTGTTTTGAGAAGATGCTAATTGTACTTACTGCCATGAATATTCTGGCTGTGTTCCAAATGCACAGGGAAGACTAAAATTTAATGTAAAGATCTGCTAGCCAATGGAGTTGTTATACATACAAATCTTTGAAATGAGGAATGAAGATTTAGAACAGGTTAGTGGAAAGTAGTTATCCTTAGGCCTAGGGAGTCACATAACAGTGTGAGAATTTGGTGAAAGATATGGATCCTCTTTTTGCAGAAAAAGGAGAACCTTCCTACATTGTTGGTGGGAATGTAAGCTGGTGCCGCCACTCTGGAAAACAGCATGGAGGTTCCTCAAAAAGTTGAAAATAGAGCTATCCTATGACCCAGCAACTGCACTACTGGGTATCTACCCTAAAGATACAAACGTAGTGATCTGAAGGGCATGCGCACCCGAATGTTTATAGCAGCAGTGTCCACGATAGCCAAACTATGGAAAGAACCTAGATATCCATCAACAGATGGATGGATAAAGAAGATGTAGCATATCTATATCTATATCTATATCTATATCTATCTATATCTATATCTATATCTATATCTATATATCTGTATCTATCTATCTAGATAGATAGATAGATCTGCAATGGAATACTATGCAGCCATCAAAAGAACTGAAATCTTGCCATTTGAAACAATGTGGATGGAACTAGAGGGTATTATGCTGAGCAAAATAAGTCAATCAGAGAAAGACAATTATCATATGATCTCTCTGATATGAGGAATTTGAGAGGAAGGGCAGGGGATTTGGGGGGTAGAGAAGGAAAAATTGAAACAAGGTGGGATCAGGAGGGAGAAAAACCATAAAATACTCTTAATCTCACAAACAAACTGAGGATTGCTGGGGGATGAGGGGGGTAGGAATAGGGTGGCTGGGTTGTGGACATTGGAGAGGGTATGTGCTATGGTGAGTGCTATGAAATGTGTAAGCCTAATGATTCACAGACCTCTACCCCTAGGGCAAATAATACATTATATGTTAATAAAAATAATTTTTAAAAAGATATGGATCCTCTTCTAATAAAAATATACACAAAAACACACGTGTAATATGTAACATTGTGCATAGTGTTTCATGGCGTTCACAGATACTTTTGACACCTACCCATGGAGACCAAGCACTCCAGGTTAAGACTACCTGATGGTTTATGTGAGTTCAAAATATCAGGCTATCTAGATAGAACAATCTACTGAAATATATAATCATTGTAGAGAATTTGGAAAATATTAAACAGCGCAAATAATCCCATGTGAATCCATGCACTCACCATGGTAAAATTACCATGATCCCATCACACACAGATAAGCCTGCTTGACATTTGGGTGTATATCTTTCTTTTCCAATTAAAAATGTATTTTTCCACAAATAGAATTATATTGCACATAATATTGTATTATAGTTTTTTGATTCAAATAATATGATTCTATCTCCATGCTATCAAATATTCAGTGACTATTGTATTTCATCAAAATGCAATTATTTATTTAACCAGGTTTTTATTATAAAACATTAATTACTTATTTCTTAACATTATCATTTCTGATTTTTTACTCCTAAAATCACTATTGCTATGGGAATAATTTCTTTTTCCAGGTGGCGGATAATTTCCACATGGGGATAATTTGCCTATTTGCCACATTCATTTTATCTTACATCTTCTAAAATCACCTTGTCCCAATCACTGACCTATTAAACACTGAGTTTTAATTGAAGTATTTGTTACTTGTTCATGAAATATCATGTTAGTTTAAGAAATAAATATAGCTAAATTTGTTTGCAGTGCTTTAACCTAGAGACTTACTATTCTAGATATAGTATAAACTGGGCAGTAATTCTTAAGGATCATTTTGATGGGGGTGCATGGCAGGATGAGCAGGATGTTTGGCTGGTTTGGTTTGATTTGCTATAATGTGATTAGGATTTTGAACTCTGTAATCATTCACTACTAGGTTCTAACTGAGGAGGGGTTCAAACCCTATATAAATTCAAGTTCCTATGATGCTGAGAAGTAAATGTTGACAGGCAGGCAGACAGGAGACCTTACTTAGAGTGAGTTTTAGGTGAATCCTAAGGGCTCTCTCAGTGCTAAAAGTCTTTTATTCGAGACAGAAAGGAAATCAAGATGCCAAAAGATGAACCACTAGTGAGTTTTGGGTGCATGGGGGATATTTGTGATATTTTCTTCCTCTTTATATGTTGTATTCTTCCTATATTTTCTAAATGAGCTTATATTAAGTTGACCATCAGAAAAACACACGGGAAATATTTAAGTGCATTCTGTGGTCTTGCTTTCACAGTTAAATCTCATGTTCAGTAGGTCTTTCAATCCTAATGCCTCCTAATCATTTGTAACCCTAATTAGTAAGGTCATTTTCCAGAAAACCCGAGCTTTACATTCTTATAAATCCACGGAATTCATAAGACCAAATATCTACCCCACCTCCAAAATCCCAGAATAGATCTATCCAAGACACCATGGAAGAAACTGGGTAATCACAGTATGTCTGGCCATTTCTTCATTTTATGTACATTTTGGGTCTGAATGAAGACGTTAAGAGATATAATGGATGAAACTGAAAACTCATGAACAAGAACATGAAAGATTTCATCTCACACAAATGGTTGGTCCTATAGTTTGAAACAGTTTCATCCCAATCTTGGCTCCTTCATTCTTTCATTAATCAAATATTTATTTCATATCTTCTGGGGTGCCAGGTAGTACACTAGGTGCAGAGAGTATAAAGTGGAAAATAAAGCTGACATGACCCCAGTCTTAATGGAAATAATTTAAAAAAAAAAAAATGTGCACATAAACCTCCATTTATAAATTCTTGTTAATAGGAATGGATTACATTGCTTAAATGCTTACCAGGCACCAGGCATTATGTCAAGTGCTTTCAATTAATGATCTCATGTATTCTTTCCAATTTCCCTCTGGGGTAGGTATTATAGATGAGAAAACTGAAGCTTACAGACTCAAGTATTTTGCCCAGAGTCACACCAGGGGACAGGGTTTGAATGCCAGGCTGTTTGATTTCCAAATCAATGCTGTGACAGAAAAGAATGGGGTGCTATGAGAGAGTGGGAAGAGAAAATAACTTCTCGGGTGTCAAGGGAAGCTTTTTGGAGGAAATGGCATTCAAGTGAGGCCTGAAGTATGGGGGGGGGGGCGGTTAGGGAGGGTATGTGTACTCATTCAGCATTTAAAGTGTTTCTGACCTCAATTTCACCCAAATCAATTATTTATAAATAACTGATTTGCTTAATAATATAGCTCTGAGATTTATGAGCCATAATGAATTTGGAATAATAAGGCAAGAGGTCTTAGCTTTGGAGCATCCTTTTATTCCTCTTGTTGCTGTGCTTTAAAATAGCATACACCACAAGGATAGCTGCCTGCCCACAGCCCAAACAGCTACATCCTCACTAACTTGCTGCTGGGGCATATTGCCATCAGAGGCCTCTTACGTTCATAACAAAGTCTGTCAATCTAGCGCTCTGTATCCAACACAGCACACCAATTCTATCCTGTGGGACACAAAAAACATTTGGAGAAAAGGATGGGGGAAAAGGATGATGGGTTTGGATTATAATGACGAGGAGGAAAAACAAAATCTGTTAAATATTCACATCTGTTGAGTATGCTGTTATCGAAGAATAGAACTGTCTTTATAGAGCCCCACAAAAAAAAAAAAAAGTGAATTGATGAATAAATAGATATACAAACAAACACTAACTAGAAAAGAATTCACAATCTTTCACATGTAGTTTTCCCAGATGAAAATATAATATTCGTCACAGACCATAGAAGTCCACCACAAACAGGCAAATGTTAAATAATCAAATGCTCCATTTTTAAATGCCAAGGATCTACTCTATATACCATATAAAGCAGGTGTATCCTGGTTTTTCTTCCACTAAATACTATTTTGTAAGCATTTTCCTGTGTCACTAAACAATAGTCTAAAAGTTACATTGTGTAATTTTATAATTTACTTCTCAGTTATTCTATTATTATACATAATGATTTATTCCCAGTTTTCATTTATAAATAAAAATGTAAAGAGGTCTTGTGGGTTAAGTCTTGGTTATAGTTTTTAAATTGTTTCTTTGAGGTAAATTCACAGTAATCAAAAGTATGACCTTTTTAAAGCTTGCTTTCCAGAAATGATGTACCAATTTCCACCTCTAGCAGCAATGTAAGAAATGGTCACATTACTATAATCTTACCCGAATTAAGTATTATACACATTTCTCATATTGACAGAGAAAAAATTGCATTTTGTGTGCATAATTTTCTTACTAGTGAGCTTAGATCCTTTCTATTTATTGGCTTTTGTGTTTCTTATTTAAATTATCTACATTTTTATTGGGATAGTTGCTTTTTATCAATTTATAAAACTGTTGTCATATTATGTTAACCACTTGACACTCATATTTGTTGCGCTTGTATTTTTTGTTGGTTTGTTGCATTGAAGTCTTTAAACAATTTTGGATGGGGGCCTGGGTGACTCAGTTAAGAGTCTGCCTTCAGCTAGGTCATGATCTCAGGATTCTGGGATGGATCCCCTCATCAGGCTCCCTGCTCAGCGGAGAGCCTGTTCCTCCCTTTCCTTCTCCTCCCTCCCTTTACTTGTGCAATCTCTCTCTGTGTGTCAAATAAATAAATAAAATCTTTAAAAAAATTTTTGGAATTAATTTTGGCTTGTCATATCAGTTGAGAGTCCAATTTGATTTTTTTCTAAAAGGCAATTTCCCAGAATCATTTATAGAATAATCTTACCTCTTCTCATTGGTAAATGATGTGGCCTTTACATAGTCCGTACATTTCAAGAAATACTACGGACTTGTAGTAATCAAAACAGAATGGATCTGAGAAGCAAAACTGCCCTTGTTTTTTATGTTAATGGTATTAATAATAATGGTAATATATGTCTTGCAGAAACAATATATCATATAAACTTGTTAATTATTCAAATGATCTGTCATTGTTTATTCTTCTATTGAATCTGTCAAAAGCTGAGACAGATTATTAGAATCTGCTTAACAGTTTTCTTTCAATTTTCATTTGTTTTTCTTAGTCTGATGCTAAGTTACAGTTCATAATTTATATCATTCTGAGTCAAAATTTCTGATTGGTAAAATACACTATCTCACTTTAATGTTATTTAATTTTATATTGTTTAAAATTCATATTGCTACCACTGCTTCCTATTGATATCGCCCAGGTAGACATCTTTTATTTTTAGCCAAGTAGGAGTTAAAAGTAGATAGCCAGTCTAGGACAGCAATCCCGTAGCCTGCCTTCACATTCTGGTTCTGAGTTGAAAGAAAAAGAATGTGTGTGAGGGAGGAGTCCTAATAAATAAAAGACTAAATGGAACTTCCTTAACCTTAAAATATTTATTTTTAAAATGTACTTAAAATTGAATGTTACTGACATTCCTTTTAAAATGAGGAATAACCAAAAGACAACTGACAGAATGGGAGAAGACATTTGCAAATGACATATCAGATAAAGGGCTAGTATCCAAAATCTATAAAGAACATATCAAACCCAATACCCAAAGAACAAATAATCCAATCAAGAAATGGGCAGAGGGCATGAACAGACATTTCTGGCAAAAAAGACATCCAGATGGTCAACAGACACATGAAAAAGTGCTCCACATCACTCGACATCAGGGAAACACAAATCAAAACCACAATGAGACACCACCTCACACCAGTCAGAATGGCTAAAATTAACAAGTCAGGAAATGACAGATGCTGGCAAGGATGCAGAGAAAGGGGAACCCTCCTACACTGTTGGTGGGAATGCAAGCTGGTGCAGCCACTCTGGAAAACAGCATGGAGTTCCTCAAAAAGTTGAAAATAGAGCTACCCTATGACCCAGAATAAAGATGTGGTATATATATAGAATGGAATACTATGCAGCCATCAAAAGAAATGAAATCTTGCCATTTGCGACAATGTGTTTAGAACTAGAGGGTATTATGTTTAGTGAAATAAGTCAATCAGAGAAAGACAACTATAATATGATCTCCCTGATATGAGGAAGTTGAGATGCAACATAGGGGATTTGGGGAATAAGTAAAGAATAAATGAAACAAGATGAGATTGGGAGGGAGACAAACCATAAGAGAATCTTAATCTTACAAAACAAACTGAGGATTGCTGGGGGGAGGGGGGAGGGAATGGGTGGGGGGGAGGAGTAGAGGGAGAGAGAGTCATAAGCAGACTTCACGTTGAGCATAGAGCCAGACATGGGGTTCAGTCTAACGACCCTGAGATCAGACCCTGAGCCAAAACCAAGAGTCAAATACATAACTGACTGAGCCACCCAGGGACCCCAATCTATTTTGTCTTTCTGACAGATTTTTTTTTTAATTTTATTTTTGCCTCTGATATTCTGCATATTTTATCATAATAGTTCAATACTATATGTCTTGGTGCGAATTTCTTTTAGTTTGTCCTCTCTGGAATTTGTTCTGCTTTCTGAATTGAGGATTAAAGTCTTTCATTGTCTTTCTTAAATTCCCACTTTCTGAAATACTGAGATGTTTATTGCACAAATTATTTTCTTCTTCATGTCCCTTAATCTCTTTTTTAAGGTTTCTATGTTTCCATTTTTCTCTGGTGCATGTTGTAAAATACATTTAAATTGATCTTATATTTCATAATTCTCTTTTCAACTACATCTTATCTGTTTAATTTACTCAGTGGAAAATTAATTTCAATAATGTTTTTTAATTTCTAGAAGCTCTATTTGGTTCTTACATGTCAGTCTCTTTTTATAATACCATTTTCCTTGCTAATTTTTTTTTAAAGATTTTTACTTGTCTGACAGAGAGAGACACAGCAAGAGAGGGAATACAAGCAGGGAGAGTTGGAGAGGGAGAAGCAGGCTCCCCGCTGAGCAGGGAACCTGATAGGGGGCTTGATCCCAGGATGCTAGGATCATGACCTGAGCTGAAGGCCAACCCTTAATGACCAAGCCACCCAGGCCCCCCTTCCTTGCTAATGTTATTAAATCTCTGCATCATTTACTTAAATATTTTAACACACATTTTAGCCATAGTAAATACAGTATCTAATCTTTGGAGTCAAATTTTGCTAGAGTAAAAAAGCCCAAGGTTGATTGTTTCTCTGGATAAACTTGACTTCGTATTGCTAGGTTTGTTTATTTGTATGAAAGAATGCCGTGAGACCTAAGTTTTAGGTGCATCTCTTCAGGAACTGGTTAGATTTTGTTTTTCTATCAGAAATTCCAGGGTACTACCAATGAAGTACCACCTAAAATCAGTTTCTCCATTTCCAAACTGCCTAAAAACAAGCCTGCTGTTACCAAATTTTAGAAGGGGATTTTGACCCATCCATACTCCATGTGAAGACAAACAAGTTTCTTTCTCTTCTGCCATTATTAGTAGTCCAAAATGTTTTTGTTTTGTGTTTGTTTGGGCAATTCACCATTTTGCTGACTGAATATGTATAATTTGAAGGACTTTGGCTTTATGCAGGGATACACTTTGCCTCATACAGTCCTAACCTTGACTATTTTCACATGCGCACCCATCAAAATCCAACTTTGGGGTTACTGAGACTGGTTTATTTTCCCAGGATAGGAAAATATGTTGAATGTCAGTTCATTGTTCTAATTTCAAACTTTCCCTTTAAATTCTCTGCTCTTTGGAAACTTACCTTACTTTTGTGCATGACCAACTGTGTATTTAAAAAGGTATTTGTCATATTCTATCCAGCTTTCTAGTATATTGTTAGAAAGTTTCCAGAGTATCTCATCCACCCTATTTATGGAAATGGAGCTTTCCTAAGATAAGGTGTTTATCATCTGTAATTCCTATTATATGTTCTTTTTTAAAAGATTTTACTTATTTATTTGACAGAGAGAGAGAGATCACAAGTAGGCAGAGAGGCGGGGGGGGGGGGGGGAGCAGGCTCCCCGCCAAGCAGAGAGCCCGATGCGGGGCTCTATCCCAGGACCCTGAGATCATGACCTAAGCCGAAGGCAGAGGCTTAACCCACTGAGCCACCCAGGCAGCCCTGTATTATATGTTCTTTAAGATTCTTTAATATTTTTGGATTTCTTTTCATATATTGCCTTGTCCTATAAATTGTATCTCTAAACATCTTTGCATCCCTATGCAAGGTTAAGTTTCTTGAAAAAAATAATAATTCTCATTTATTTTCCTAACTTTATCTATGAGCATGGAGAAGTGAATGTTTGCATCTATTTCTGGAAAGTTGAAAATGTCAACTTCATCATTCTATTCTTGGGCATTTTAGCAGAATTGTTCTGCTTTACAATTCAAATGATTCTAGAGTAGAGATGCTTAAAGAAGATATATTACCAAAGACTAGATCAGGATATGGAAGAAGGCCAGAGAAGGGAGAGTTCTTTATTCTTTCAAAATATTGAACCCTTATATGATAGAAAAATTTGACTAAGAAAAACGAAGTTTATACTGATAGCTTAGAGGCAGGTCAAGTGAAGCTTTATTATCTTACTTTATTTACAGCCAGGCTACAATCTAAATGCTACTTTTGTTCCTCTTTCACATAGAACTTTGATCATTATTCCATAAATATTTAAATACTCACATTTGCATGAAAGACATGTACGTTAACCACACACACACTGCTTATGCTCAGAGGGACTTTTGCTTCTGTGACAGAGCCCTCCTTTGCAGTACAACCTATAAGACAACTGTCAGCATTTCTTAAGCTGAACTACAAAATGGGCAAGCATTTGTTAAGCAACAAGAGTACTTCAACTGACTGGGACTTAAGCCATTGACGTCAGCACACATTAGCCAAAATATTTTCCCCTCGTCCATGGCCCCAAACTGTAAACACCCAGCTTGTATGTAATTAGCCTGACTACTTCAAGAGTGGAACAAGTGAATCTGAAAGACACTCCCCCAGCACTCTGCCAGGTTGCCAGAAAAACATTGTCATTCTCTAAATTAATGCACGTAATTGTCCATATCGACTTGGTGCACAGCATGCAGCAGAGAGATAAAAATAGAAGCAATGCAATTCAACATACATGCAGGATGATCTTGGGAAGAAAAAGTCTGCTGCAAACTGAGAACAGTGCCTTTCTTTTATGAGCAAGCATAGTTCATTCATTTCCATGTTCCTGACTTTTTCTATTACCCTTTCTGCTTTCATATTTTAGGACATTTATATTTAAAAGATGAGCATATTTTTTGCTTCTCTGAAGCCTGATTTATTTCCTATAGGATTTTTATTCATAGCATTGCCTTTCTATAGGAAACCCACAGCAGGAAATTCTTGGTTTGTGGTTTGTTGCAATACAACAGAGATTACATCAAATTTGCAGGCAACTTTACTTAAGAATGGATCATGGGCCACAAACATGGAAATGAGTTGCTGGAAACCTAGAGGTATGAACCAGAAATGAGGAAGGTCTCAAACCTTCTTCCAATTTTCAGAGCTCTACCTAGTTGTGGGAAAGGCTAATGATAGAACATTGCAAGGGATCTTGCTCCCCTACAGTCAGGGTATACCTCCTATGGCCATCTGCTCTGTTGCGAATGGACCAAAACCTACCCAGCATGCAAAGAAGAGTAGAAAGTACAAGGCAAAGAGAGAGAAGCTTACCACTGGGACATTTTCTTTAATACCAAGTTCCTAAAAACACACAATGTTTCTTATTGAACATTTTTGGAACTTTCTGTAATGAAACTCTTCTTAACTAAATATGCCAGGACCAAACCTAATACACATGGCCAGGACATCATACTCTTTGTATCAAACATTGTATCTGTGTTGTTCGGAAAGGTTCATCTGTTCATCCCGAGTTAGACAGAATCCCAGCTCTGCTTCTGAGTTACTATAAAACCTTAGGCAAGCTACAGACCTGTTCTTCTGTTTAACTTCTAGTTTGTAAAGTGGGGATAATGACTCCTAGAAGTGCTAGTATGCAGTTTGGAAAAAAAAAAATTCATGTCAATATCTGGCCCACAACACATACAAAATAATTGACAGATTTTACTGTTACTTCAGATACCAACTGTTAATAAATTACTGAAAGTTCTTAATTTTTTTTATTGTTGAGCCATATCTCCATCATACAAGGGTTCCTAAACACTTCAGAGTTTTAAAAAAACAAACCAGATTCCCAAAGCCCATCTTAGAGATTGTGAGTTAGTGGTCTGGGGTAGAGGCCATGAATCTGGATCTCTTTGTTAAGCTACACATTCGTTCCTGAGGATTAGCTAAATTTTAAGAATACCAGGATAATGAATCCATGTGAAAACTAAGTTCCAATAGTTGATTTTCAGACAAAGACAGAATTCTAGCAAGTGATCTGGGGTTATAGGTTAGAGTTCAACCTTGATTAATTCAGTGAGAAAGGTAATTATATTCATTAAAGTGATTTAATTCCTCTCAAAGGGCTCATCTCTAATTAAGTCCCTCTTCATTAATATAATCATCTTTCTCAACTGTAATGGCCTGAAGACTAGCATACATCCCTCATACACACTTCATGAAAGCTATACTCTTCCTTTGAAATTTCTAGAAGAATGGCATGCACCTCAAGCCCAACACTGGTACTGTATTATTAGCATCTTACATGATTTTCAAGCACAATTATGACATAAGAATATTAATTTTAAAACATTATCAGCTATTATTACCACTCCTGGACATGCTATGCTAGGGATCATGTTGGACTCAGATCTCTGTTTATATTCCTTTCTCTATGTTTTTACTTTCATAACCTTCTTCATCACCCTTTGGTTAAAATGCATCTTCTAATTGTATCTCCTGGCTCTCCCAACTGTCATTCCCTTTTAAAAGTTTCCCATCTTAAGTGACTCTTAATCTCACAAAACAAACTGAGGGTTGCCGGGGGGAGGGGGTTGGGGAGAAGGGGGTGGGATTATGGACATTGGGGAGGGTATGTGATTTGGTGAGTGCTGTGAAGTGTGTAAACCTGGTGATTCACAGACCTGGGGATAAAAATATATGTATATAAAAAATATATGTTTATAAAAAATAAAAAAAAAAAAAAAAAAAAAAAAAAAAAAAAAAAAGTTTCCCATCTTTGATCAAAAATTTGGAATTAATGAACTTCCTTTTTTTCCCTGAATATCTCAAAGTACTCGGCAGGCAATCACATTCACATAATTTAAATGTAGTATGTAGAGTAATAAGAGTAGGGTCAGGCCATCACCCCAGGTCACAGGTTCCAAGATTGGATGTAAGATTCAAGCAGGACATATTTATAAAAATTATAAAATTTTAAAATATATGTTAAATGTCAAATAATACAATGGAAAAGTTAATTCAACACATAAAAGAGAAAAAGCTTATTTTAAACATCTAGTTCCATCAAATTCTTAAAATGTGAAAGAGCATTTTTGGGTCGAAAAATTTATGTTTCTGATTCCTGGTCTTTTTCCAATAAGGAATTGTTTTGGAAAATTTGAGTAAGATCTATTTAGCAGCTTTTGAATATACAGTGAGCCAAAACAAAACGTGAACAGGGGATGCAAGAGGATGATTCATATAATATTTTTAAAAATGATATTTTGAGGGTAGATTATTTCTCACAGGGAATATTCTTTTGTTCTGAAGAGCAGAGAATGTTCTTTTAAGGTGAGACTTAAGGAAAGAAAACTCACATCTGAAAGCACAATATATGAGGCAGAATAACAAAGCTGCTCTTATGCCAAATTAGCATTCCAAAAAATGCAAGAATTTTTTCACCCATCAATGTTAGCAGAAGAGGTCATTTGCAATCAGAAACATATTGCTCTTTGTACAGAATATTAATATGGATTACCAACATAGATTATTGTATGTAATGGAAATTTTCAGGAAAATTTACAGCAAATAAATATTCTAGATTTACACTTGAGTCATTTTCACTAAGAACAAAACTCGGGTTACTTCTTGAACAAAGTTCAAAGTTTTTAATTTAAAGCAACACACACACATACACACACACACACACACACACACACACACACACAACGACACACCCAAATAAAGTCTACTTGACAATCATATGTAAACATCCAGAGATATTTAAGTGCTTTTTTTGGCTTCAATTTTCATTCACTATAAATGCCATATGATGTGAATTGCATGGGAAGTACTGCGGGTTTGAGTTCCCGCCAAGTCAGTGCTATCACAATTGATCAAGGGAACCAAAGGAAACAATTAGATTATATATATATATTTTTACTTTTATCCTAAAAGAGTATTTTTAATACATTGTAATGCATTATAACTTACAAGAAACAGAATATATATATAGGAATTTACTTTTTCCTTTAATCATTCCTGATGCTACCAAATGAAGCATATAGGAGACAGAACAAAGCCACTAGAATCAGCATAAAAATGTTAAAGAAGCTATCCTACTTCCTTTAAAAAGTTTTTCCTTTTTAAAGTAATTATAATTAAAAAGTTATATTGGGGCGCGTAGGGGGTTGTCAGTCAGTTAAAGCTCCACCTTCAGTTCAGGTCAAGATCTCTGGATCTTGGGATCTAACCCTGGGGCAGGCTCCCTGCTCACTCTGGAGTCCCACTTCATGCTTTCTTTCTCTCTCTCAAATAAATAAAATCCTCAAAAAACTATATGAAAATAATGACTAAAAGACATGTAGAATAAGAAAAAATCACCCATGTTTTCACCAGTAACTGAAAATTGGCAACCTTTTCCATATTTGCTTTTCTCCCCTCCAACAAACACTGCAAAGTCCTTTTTGACCACTACCTTACCTCCTCCCTCTCTCTAGAGGCAACCACTAGCAGGATTTTGATGGGTCACAGTCTGGCCCTCTGGGTTTCATGGCTCCAAATTTGGGCTTAAATTAGACCCTTGGGGATTCTGCATGACACAAATTGTGGGCCAGGGAAGTGGGCCAGGTTCCAATCCATGGGGATTCTTCCTCTTCAGTGAGTGGATCTAATCCAGCACCCCCCTCCCCTTGTAACACTCCACCCCAGGCTTTACTCTGGTAGTTCCCCTCTGGCCCTTCACTTCCTCCAGCACACATTCAGCTCCTCCTCCTGAGTGGGCACTGCAGCCCCCAGACCCTATTGTCCTAATTTGGTCTTCAGCACCTAGCTTTAGCCTTCACTCTGATGTTCTTTCTCTTCTCTAGCCCCTAGTAATTTTCCTTAGCAGAATGGTTTGTTTTTGACATTAGTAAAAATAATTCTCTGTGCTTTTTGTTTGTTTGCTTTTGGGGTGTAACAGGTTGTTTTTAATATATCCTCCCACTCCATTCTTGACTTTACCATGTCTATTACCTAAATAATTAAAATGAGTTTTAAAATAAATAGGCACACTTAACTACAGAGAACATACTGATGGTTACCTTAGGGGAGGTGGGTGGGGGGATGAGTTAAGTAGGTGATGGGGATTAGAGAGTGCACTTGTGATGAGCACTGGGTGTTATATGAAAGCATTGAAATCACTAAATTATACACTGAAACTAATATTACACTATAAATTAACTGGAATTAAAATAAATACTTAGGGAAAAAAACTTTAAAAATAAGAGAAAAAGATAAACTTGCAAAGAAACAAAATATCTCAATTTTTAAAAAGAAAAATATATTGTACAACGGCTATAAAGAATGCTGCTCATTCATCACATAAATACATATGGAACATCTACTATGGGTCAGGCACTTAGTAATGAATAAAACAAGCAAAAAGAAAAAAACACCACTTTCTTTTAATGGGAAAATATGGATGATAGATAAATAGATGACAGATTGATAGAATAGACAGAAAAAATAAAGAAGGACATTGGAGGGTGCTGGGGGGTTGGAGAACACTTTGCAGTTTCTTACATAAAGTGGTCAGGAAAGCCTCAGTGAAAACAAAGAAGGAACAAGGTTGGCATCTGTGTGACAGCAAACAATTGTAGGCAGAAGAAGCAGCAAATGCAAAAGCCCCCAGAAAGGAGTTTACCTGGTGTGTTGAAGAAATAGCAAGTGTCCAGAATGATTGGATTAAAGAAACTGAGTTGGAGAATAAAAAGAGGTAAGATCAGGACACCTGGGTGACTCAGTTAGTTGAATGTCTACTTTCAGCTCAGGTCATGATCCTAGGGTGGGGGTACTGAGTCCTACATCGGGCTCCTTGCTCAGGAAGGAACTTGATTCTCTCTCTGCTTGCCACTTGTTCCTGCTTGTGCTCTCTCTTACTCTCTGGCAAATAAATAAATCTTTAAAAAATAACAAAATAAAAGGAGATAAGATCAAAGAGTTTAAGTGGACAGACTCTATGAAACACTTTACACCACTATAAAGACTGACTTTCACTCTGAGTGAGATGGGAAACCAGATGAGAATTTGAGGTGGAGAAGATACATATGATTTGACTTATATGTTACTATCATCACTCTGTCTGTTCTTTTGACAATAGGCAATACAGTGGTAGGTAAATACAGAAGTAGGAGACTGATTATGTGCCTATTGTTTCATCTGGGCAAGAGATGATGCTAAATCACCTGCACACAGCGAAGTTGGTTAAAAAAAAAAAAAATCCAATGTATTTTGAAATGGAACCAACAGGATTTGCTGATACATTAAATGTCAGGTATAAGAAAAATAGAGATCAAGAAAAAAATTTTTTTACCCAAGTGCCTGAAAAAATCGAGTCAGTATTTACTAAGGTAGGAAAGTTGGCAACAGGTTGAAGTTTGGTGAAGGAAATCAGAAAGTCGGTTTGGAATGCATTAATTTTAAAGTGCCAAGTGGGGATATTAAGTAAATAGTAAGATAGGAAAGTTGGGAGCTTGAGAGAAATTTTGGTCTGATGATGAGAGAGAAGGAGAGAGAGTATATAGATAACGTTTAAAACCAGGAAGCTGAAGGAAATAACCATGGGTAAGTTAAGTCAAAAAAGTAAGCACTATAAAGATAAGCACTGGGACATAGCATTCGGAAGTTAGAGAGATGCGAAGGAACAAGCACAGGAGATGAATGGAAGTAAACAGTGATATAGGAGAAACCCAAAAGAAAGTGTCTGAGAAGCCAAGTAAAAGAAAGTGTTTTTAAAAGCAGGAAGTAATCAAGCTTGCAAATGTTAACTGAAAGTCAAGTAAGGTGAGATCTGGGATTCTATCATTAGATTTAGCAATACGGTATTCATTACTGACCTTGACAAAATAAATTTTAGGAGGATAGAATGAAAAAAATGTTTGGAGAAGGTTCTGGAGAAAATGAGAATGTTTGGAATGGCTGAAAGAAAGAAAGAATATAGATAGTTTTATAATGTTTAGCTGTTAAAAAAAAATAAATAAAAGTATATAGATGATCAAGTAGTTGAAGAGGAGAAATGGGATCAGGGGAGGGATTTCTTTCTCAATTGGGTGAATATGAATGTTCTCTTCTTATTGATTTCACAATGGTAAGAGATGGAAGGCAACTAGCTGAGCATGAGGATGGGGAAGGAGTTTAGGAAAACAATAAGGAATATTGACTAGGAATAGTTAATACATTTAAAGTGAGACTGGTCATCATGGTTGTAGTTATTCCCCAGCTGTATTCATCTTGGAAATTATAGATTCAAAAGAGGAGGAACTGAATTTTCCCAGGATAGGGTTTTACCAGGTGAATAATATAATGTGAGAGCAGGGTAAGAAACTTGGCAGTATGTGCAAGGAATAGATGTAATAATGAGCCATGAAATATAAGCTGTTTAAGAAGCAGAAAATACTAGGGTGAGATGGAATATCAGAGAATGGGATGTTGGAGGCTGACATTATGGATGGAAGGTTATTGGTAATGAAAAGTTCTAGGGTGTGACCATGGGAATAGGGACTAAATGAGAAAGAAAGAAAAAGATCTTTGGGGGAGGAAAGATGAAGAAATTGAGATTCCAACATATGGGGAGTATCATTTGGGTAGATGTTAAAAGTGAGCATGGGGCTACCTCACAGAAAAAGAATTAGTGAGATATAAATGACAGCCACAACATTACAGCCCTAAGAAACAAGAACAAGAAAATGTTGTAATCTTGGGTAGCAACTTTTTTTCATCCTCCTTTTGCTTATACTTCAAGATTCATCTCCAATATTGCCTTTACTATAAAGCCTTTTCAGATGTTCCCAGTAAGGACTCAATCACTCTTTTCATTATACTATCAGATTGAAGGGGGTGTCACTATATCATTTATTACTGAGGAACTGAATTTACAGATGATGGCCAGACCATACATAAAAACATAACTTTGGCCCACAACCTTGCTAGAAAACCAACCCCCTGATCTATAATAAATAGTCCAGGAATTGAGCCTGCTGTAAGTCGAGCTTGTAGGAAGTCTTTAGTAATAACCCAGGAAGTTAAACAATTGCTTCCATAATCAGCCCAAAATGGCCAGGACTTGATCAATAACTGACAGTTTCCTTGATTTTTGTCACTACTTCTAACCTAGGACCAACCAGAGAAAACCAAACCTGCACCTCTAACCAATTCCACAGGTTGCTCTGCTTCTAGGTAGCCAGACTACAGCTTCTAATTAGGATGAACCTTTTTCTAACCTAAAATGATTTCCCACTTTTCTGCCTATCATTGAGTCTCTGCCAAAATGCAACTGATAGTAGGAGTGACTGGATTAAGCATCTAACACTTGATTTCAACTCTGGTCATGATCTCAGGGTTGTGAGATTGAGCTCCCTGTTGGGCTCTGCTCTGGGCATGGAACCTGCTTAAGATTTTCTTTTTCCCTCTCCCTCTGCCCCTCCCCCCACAAAAAATGTAATTGACAGTGGCTGACTTCACTGGTATTGTAGTCTGTTTTTCTCACTTGGTTGGTCTTCATTTGTTTCTATCTTTCCAAGCCAAGACCTGACACACAAAATTACTTAATAAATTATTTGTTTTTGTTGATTTATGCTGGTTTTGTGAAATGGCTACTGCCACCACAAGATGTTTTTCACAACAATCTAACTTTGTTGTCATAAATTTTTTAATAATATTCCCTAACCATTCAATTAAAGCCTATAGGATCTGTAGTGATATCTCCCCTTTAATTTCTGGCATTGATAATTTGTGTTTTCCCTCTTTTTCCTTAAACTTAGCTAGATTATTTAATAATCTTCTTGATATTGTCTAAGATCCAGCTTAGGATTTCATTTTCTCAATGCTTGTTTTGTATTTTTTTATTTCCACTCTTAGCCTTTTTATTATTTTCCTTGTTCATAATTTCTTTTCTTTTTCTAGCTTCTTATAGAGAAGACACTAATAAACTTAGGTAATTTATTGTTGATATTTTTCTTTCCTAATATATGTATTTGTTTAAATCATTTTGAGGGTAGTTTTAAGTTTTGTTTTGGCAGGTCTAGAGGAGCATTTACTTCAGGAATAATGCATCCTATTAGTAAAGTATAGCACTTTCTAGAGTCTTTACAGCATTCCCCAACTGATCAATAAGAGCTCTCCACTTTATCTGGTGATAATGCAAATGATTCTCAAGCTTGTGTTCCACTCACAACCTCCTAGTTGTTCTTTGCCCAAACTTGTAAAGTTTCATCTTATTCATGCATGTCTTAATATTTTTCAAAGACTCCTGGGACCTACTTTGTATATTTCTGGCTCCTTTTCTGTGTGTCTCCCAACTCTCCAGATTCTTGCACCACCATTTAAAGATACTCAGATTTAGTTCTGAATTTGATTTTGCATTACTTATGGTGAATCTCAGCATAAAGTTTCAGAGATTCGTAAGTAAGTGAGCATTTTGACAGGGAGAGGAGTTACCAAAATTTCCCCACATTTGGCAATGGAGGCAGAAATTACAGATTGATTTCAGATAACCAATCTTGAAAACCAGAAATTGTATTCTTGAGTCAATCAACACATCTTGAAATAAGCTCCATGTTTAGGCAGTTGACTCAGGCACTTCTGAAGATTTTACCATAAAAATATAAACAATAACTTATTATTTATCCTCATTAAAGGTTCTGTGAAATTCTTCTAATTATTTCATTTGCACCAAATGCCACTAACATATTTTTAAATCTATAATTTCTTTGAAGCTCAGATAATAACAAGTATAATCCCTTGATTGTCTTGCTTAACACATATGTATTATATATATATTTACATACATATGATATATGATGGGCATATTATGTATAATAGTATAGATTTCTAATATAATATTGAATATAGGCAATTTCTAGAACAAAATACTAATATTTTGTGGTGGTATTTTACTTATAGCTCTAAGTTAATTGGGTCCAGTTAATTCGTAAATCACTTAGAAAATATAATATTTTGAGCCACTGAATTTCCTGTAAGTTGGGTGATTCAGTTTTAAATTTAAAAACTCCTTCCTATTTGGAAGGAGACTGATAAACCTAATCAGTATGTGTACATGAGCCTGTTAGGGCTAAGCGCCATGCTCTGTTCATTAAAATTATTTGTATGATGGAAATTCTCACTCTTAATCCCACTGTGAAATGGGTTTGACTAACAAAACTTACAGAATGAACTCTGTTGACAGATGACCAAGTAGGAGTGAAACATAAAATTTTTCTTTAAGAGTTACTTTCTCATTATAAAATCAATATATATGCATTATAGAAAATTGAAGGTGTAGATATAAAAATGATAATAAATATTAATATTTAGATATAAAAATGATAATAAATAACATAATGTTATTATGTTTCACAACTTCCTTTGTGAAAATGTGTTAAAATAATTTTCTAAAGAAAGGATTTCCATTGCAGATGAATTCCTTGACTCCCGCAAGTGCCTCAGCTTTACATCTTTAGACCAAGCTTTGTAATTTCCTTCTGAAAATGTGGTTAGGTCTTAAGAGTTTGTGTATACTTTCCAGTTCATTTTTTAAAAAGGAATTTTTCTGCAGTCCCCACCTGCAGGAATGGATGCTCCTGCAGCATGTCTATGGGGTCCTTTCTACTGATAACGTTCTGTGAACTTGTTCTTTAGTATGGAATGCATTTCAATTCCTCACCAGGTTTTGCATATCAAAAACACCATATGCTAATCAGGGTTGTAAATTATTTTTACAATTGAGATACTTATATCTTTCTTATGTTGGATGTTTTAAAAATATATATTAAATTCTTGGTTGCAGTTCAATTTGCATTTTTATTTCTGTCATCACCCTGTGTACATTCTAGTGGAGGTGTTAATAAGTAGTAAAACATCCAGAAGACAGAGTGAAAGAGAAGCAGAGAACACAGACAGCATGCAAAATGTATCAAAGAATAAAATATAATTTGATTTTCATTCCAAATTATCATAACTTGTATTTGCAACAGGTGAACTTTATTCTTTTTGACCAGCTCATTTTCTAATAGATTTGAACCCCCCAGGAAAACTATTTACAACATAACTATGACATTCATAAATATCACTGAGAAATATATGTATATGTATTTTTCCTTATGGAAAAAATCAGTAAATGATCCTGTAACAAATGTATATTTTACACTAGACACAAAATACAGCGGTATAGGTAGTATCACAAATAACAGTCAGCCACTTTCTTAGTGATGGAAAAATGTCTTTTTTCCCTTGGGTCTCTGTTCCCTCCTTGTTCCACAGTTTGACCTGCTTCATTCATTCTGCTACTTCTGCTTTGCCCCAATTCCCAAGATAGGCCCCAACTTTAGACTTTGGGAATTAATTGCATCCAAACCATCAGCATGGGGCTCAACATCACTCACCCTTTTAGGTGGTCTTAGGTTTCAGTCCTTACAACTAGAAATTCCTTGTTCCTGATCCTCAGTTCCCACCTTGTGCCCCAGGCCTGACAGAGCACTATCTTATTTCTGGATATGACAGAGGCCCTACCTTGGAAACCCACCTCCCATGTTATCCTCTCTAGGACCTTTCTTCAGTTGGTGGCTAAAACTCTGTTTCATGCTTACAGACTTTCCTAAAGATAATTGCTTGCTTTTGTGAATTTCTTAGCCCCCTTTCTGCACAATTCTTAGAAAGATGACCTTGTCATATTGCATCTCACTCTGATCATATATTACTTTCTCTATACCCTTTAAGACATTATATTCTGCTAAGTGACTTGCACAGTTTCCCATATTCTAAAACTAGGTCCACCTTCTTCCATATCCCCTCTACCTTCATATCCTGTTTGACTAAGTTCCAGATCCCAGACTCTCAGGCTATACTCAGGAAAGCTCCTTATGGCCATGTGCTGAGAAGACCAAAAAAAATAATAAAAAAAAAAAAAAACCAAAAAAAAAAACGAACAAAAAAAACAGTACATCTCTGAAATTCAACACTGAAGACATCGTTTCTCTAGGTTTCCCATTCAGGACAGCTCCCAAATATTAGGGAATTGTTTTCCTTAATATAGAATAAAGATGTACTTGCCCAGAGTCTTTTCTGGAACTTTCAGCTATTTGCCAATTACTCCTGCCTCCACCAAGGAGCCTCACTCCTGATGCTAGGACTGGGGAAGAGGTGTTTTGAGTTTCCTGAACTGGCCTTCAGATGTACATTACCAGAGAGAAAGTGTTATAAAATACTGTTGTGTGTAGTTGACAGAGTAAAATTCCTCCCAACCTTAATCATACAATAGATAAATCTGGAATTTGTGATAAGGTCCGAGAACTTAACCAACACTTAAAATATTATTTCAGGACACCTGGGTGGCTCAGTCAGTTAAGTGCCTGCTTTCGGCTTAAGTCATGATCTCAGGGTCCTGGGATTGACGCCCGTATCTAACTCCCTGCTCAGCAAGGAATCTGCTTCTTCCTCTTCCCCTCCGCCTGGCTTGTGCTTGCTCTCTCTCTCTCTCTCTCTCTCTCTCTCAATCTCTCAAAAATAAATAAATAAAAATTTTTAAAAATAAAATATTTCAGTGGAATAACATTCTGATTTCCAAATAACCAATACAAAACTAACTTTTTGTCTATAACATTCATGATATGAGACATTTTCCAATTCTGTTTCATAAGTAGTCAAAATTATTTCAACAGTGATAGCTGTGTATGTATATTGTTGAAAATAATGTAATTAACCAATATAGGAGAAAGCAGGGGCCCCCATGTAAGCAGACATGAGATGGCTAATTTGAATTTTGGTTTTTGTTATTAAGGCAAACTTTTTGTAATCCATGTTAATCTTGATTCTGCCATGGAGGCAGAGAACATAATCATGGAGTAAAGGCTTTAGGTAATGAGAAAGAAAATTCCGGTTTAGCTTTCAGTTAGGTCTCTTGCCACCAAAGGCCATGGATGGTACTCAATGGTAATTATTATCCCTACTTCATAAATGAGAAAACTGAGAATAAGATAGAAACATCTGAAACAGAAACAAAAGGGATATAAACTTAATATTTCACTAATACCTTAATACTGAAGTATTTATACTTTAATACAGTGTAAAGCATTTTCAAAAACAGTTCAATCAAAGTTAAAATGCAAAAAACAAACAAACAAAAACCCCTATGATAGTACTAAAGGAAACCATAGGAGATCCTTAATAACCTTAGAATGGGAAGACTAAAAATGACACAAACCCAGAAGCTCTAAGAGGAAAAAAACTGATGAATTGATGAATGTGATCATATAACAAATATATTTTTCAAATTACTACATGACAAAAAGAGAAAGAGAAACATTAAAAAGTTAAAAAAATGAATGACACACTGGGAATAAATTTCTGCTGCTCACATTCCAGAAAAGAGCTAATTTCTTTAATCTCTAAAGAATGCCCATTAATTAGTAAGGAAAAAACAAAAAGACAAGTCCCATATAAAAGCAGGCAAATATTAACAAATAGTTGACAGTAAAGTAAATGCAGATGGCTTTAAGCATATAAAGAGAG
This sequence comes from Mustela lutreola, assembly GCF_030435805.1. NCBI lineage: Eukaryota > Metazoa > Chordata > Mammalia > Carnivora > Mustelidae > Mustela > Mustela lutreola. The sequence continues at coordinate 66,068,625 of NC_081295.1, forward strand.
ACCTAATCTCATTCACAACAAGAGAAATGGAAATTAAAACTACAACCACAGACCATTTTATACCTACCAAGTTGCCAACCATTAGACAGGGGATAATTTACTATATTGCCAAGGGTTTGGAGGAGCAGGCACTCGTATATTTACAGTGGGAGCAAATTGGTAAAGCCCTTTTGTTTAGTTGTTATTTAGCAGAGGAACCTGAATCATGTGAGACATATAATTTATAACTATTACCCTGGGGCCTAGTATGAATACACAAATGAAGTAATATCCTTGATAAGTTTTCTCCAGCAAGTCTGTTTCCTATTGGGCTGTGAGGAGCCATGAACTCTGGGCTTTTATTATAGATGAGGCTGCTGTTTACAAAAGAAGACATATCCATAACTTTGTCCCAGCCCCAAGTCTACACCTTGTAAAGTTGGCCTATACATATTATGGTAATTTTATAAAACATGTCCATGAATTCTCTGGTATCCTTTCTTTCAATAAAGCAAAGCTTAATTCCCCTCATTTTGAGTGTTGGCTGGATTTAGGGACTTGTTTTTAATGCATAGGATAGAAAAGTTACCATCACTTACAACATTGGGTCACAAAATAAACACCACAGCTTCTGTCTTAGTTTTTCTCTCATGCATCATTTGCTCCAGGAAAAGCCACGGGGTGAGGAACTAAGGCCTCCAGCCAACAGTCATACAAGTAAGCCCTTTGGAAGTGAAGACAGCCGTCCCCACTGAGCCTTCAAAGTACAGCCTCAGTAGGCACTTGATTGCAACTCTGTAGGAGAACCTGAGCCAGCATCAGCCAGCTAAGCCATTCTTACATTCCTGACTCTCAGAGATATGTGAGATAGTAAGTGTTTGTTTTAAGTGACTCGATTTGGGGATCTTTATAATGCAGCAATGGATAGCTAATATATGTATCTCCTGTCCTTCCCTGCCCCCACCACTTCCCAGAGAACAGATATGTCTTTGAGCTCACCACAGAGCCATGGCTTGCTCTTCTGTTCGTTCCATCTCCAGAGACAATGAACTCATGTAGCCTCTACAGCAACAAGCTGGAGAAGAGGAAGAGGTCAAGAAAAGTGATGTAATCACTATAGGTTCAAGCGGAAGAGGGAAAAAACATATGAGAAAAAATGTGTCAAAAGACTCCTTACACAATCCCCAAATTGCTACATAACTTTTCTTGGAACCTGCTGACTTGAACATATCTAGCTGGTTTCTTTCAGGATACTTCCCACCATTTACTTCCTCCACTTCATTCATCTTCCTCCTCCCAACACAGGTGGTATACACACTCTTAGATAAGAGCTGGAAATGCGGGAGGATTCAGGGTTTATACAACATTGCAACATCGACAAAGAAAAAAGATGCTAGCATAACTAGCTATTTTTTTCTAAACTGCATCCTTTTCATAAATATGCAAATTTTGTTCCAATAAATTTCACCATACACATTCTGGGGTCCACAGTCAACAGGATATGTAGCATTCAACATTTTACCTTATAAGGCCTTCATGTTCTCTCTTCCCCCCTCCCTTTCTCTCTCTCTGTTTCTCCCTATTTCTGTCTTTGTTTCTCTCCCCGCCACACACTCACAGCCCACTCACCACCCTCATCCCCACCCCTACCCTGTGATTTGGTAGTATTAATTCTGAAAAATTCTTTGTCCCTCAATGGAACTGCATTTTTTTTTAAAGATTATAAAAGTCTTTGCAAAGTTCAAAACTGATATAAATGTATTGCACACTACTAAGAGCCATTCTGAAACACATGTGAAAGCATGAAACTTTAAAATCATTCCCTTTCATACACACACATTTCTATGCCTCCCCCCGACCCCAGTTTTCTTGCTATGAGTAAAACAATGCTCCCGAGGCAAAATTTCTGCTGGGACTCAAACATAGTTTGCCCTTTGGTTCAGTTGCTCTCTTACCTGACAGAGGAAGGAACTAGCCACCTTGTTCCTACCATCGTGAAGTTCAGAATCATACATTACTGCCCTCAGAGCCCATATCCAGAGCCCCAAAGAGGAGTCTGCACCCATGTAGCCACCAGACTGCTACTCTCTTTCATCCACCATGCTTTTTGGGTTCTCCCCTAGTTTCTCTGTCTAAGATACTATTTCACTACCAAGACCACTGGTCTTGCTTTAAACTCTTACCTGCATGATTGGGAACTGATTCCATAAACCAAGAAGATTATGACTCCTTCTGCATATCTGGCATTCCTCTCCTGGACATTTCCCCCTCCTATTGGGCTGGTTCTAATGCTAATGCTTATTATGCTCTTAGGACATCCTGCTTTGAACTGCAACAGAGTAGAGAGCCAGTCTCTGAGGTAATCCAGAGATCCTAAGTCTTGAGCCCCCAAATCAGGGTTTCTCCCCCACCCCTATCACAATATCTCTGTGAATGAGTTGTCAGCATGCTTCGTACCCAGCATGATTCCTTTTACCTCAATATTTACCCAAACCCAAACTGCCTTTTGTGATCCTTCCACACAGAGACTGGGCACAAAAACTTAGTGCTTTTCCCCTCTTGTCCCTTTGATGTTTTGCTAAAGGAAAGGATGTTTGAAACAAAGAGGAGAATAAGGTGGATAAAAGTAAATACAAACAGATCACATTCTCATTTAATAAGATTTTTGCTCAGTATAACAAGCACAGAACAAAGGAAGCCCTCCGCTGCCATGACCATATCCCCGAAAAAAATGTTAAGGAGAAGCTGAAGAGTGTCTTCGCGTGACTTGATTATTTTAATGTTTCTCACATTAGGTATGTTTTCAAATGTCACCAAGAGGAATAAAAAATAATTATGCATACTTAATTAATAAACACTTCTATGATAGTAATATTCTATCAGCAAGATAGTAATCTGTACGCACCTGCTCACAAAGTTTCCGTAGCTCACAATTGCTCACCACACAAAAAAATTATGCTTCTTCAGGTCTCCAAAGCCCTCTGACAGGTTCTGACTCATTCTACTTGCCATTCACACTCTCCCATACCCACCAAGACCTATGCTTTTAAACACAGAATGATTTGTAATTCTCAAAAGGTACCACACTCTTCTCTGTCTCTTGGCTTTTGCACACTCTGTACTTTCTGAAGTGTTCAACCTTGCCATCATTTCTTTCCTTCCCAACCCCCACCTCATTTAGCTAGGAAACTCACTTATTCTTTAAGGCCCAGATTATGAATCATGTTCTTGTCTAATGCTTTCCTGACACTTTACACTCTGACCAGAGAGAATTGAACATTCCTTTTGTATCACCTTTGTGCCTGGTATGTGCCTTTAAATACATAAAAGTGTTCAAAAGGCATTTAGTGAAAGAATGCATGGACAAATGGATGGATAAGTGATGAGCATTAAGAGTTTTTCTTGGGGGGGCGCACCTGGGTGGCTCACTTGTTAAGCATCTGCCTTTGATCCCGGGGTCCTGGGATGGAGCCCCGCATGATCGAGCCCTGTGTCGGGCTCCCTGCTCTGCAGGTAGCCTGCTTCTCCCTCTCTCACTCACCTTGCTTGTGTTCCCTCTCTCTCTGTGGCTCTCTCTGTCAAATAAATAAATAAGATCTTTAAAAAAAAAAAAAAAAAGAGTTTTTCATGGTTTCCCAAAGGGGCAGATATTTGCTATGTTCTATTAAAACACACTTTAAATATATCATCTCAGCAAGAAGATAAGCAAACTGAGGTTCAGAAAGGTATAGTTACATGTTCAAGTTGACACACTAGTAAATAGTAGAGTTGGAATAACTCGGACCTGGGTCTGTTTGACTACAAAGCCCATGGTTTTTTCACAGCACCACAATTTCTTTATTCTACTGAGTACATGGCAGGATAATATATTTAACAGGATATTTTAAAACAGAACTATTCCCCAAAAAACAATTTAGAGAGCTACCATATCTAGAAACGGTTAATACTTAAACATTGCTTTGCATCTATTCACACCGATAACCTACCAAACTATAAGGTAGCCTCCTAAAAGACTTACCTATCAGGAAATCATGCCTGAGAAATGACTGGTGTCTAGTTGTATCTCTCCCTAATAATGAGTATGGGTCTTATAACAAAACACACACAAGTTACTAGTTTTTAAATCAGGTTTGTTTGTCTCAACACTAACTGGGAGTGTGTAGGGCCATCAATAGCGTATTAACTGTGGGCAGGAAGAGGTTGGAAAGAGAAAAGGTTGCCTAGTTTCTGAGGCTGAAGGTTAAGGGCTGTGCTCTGGATCTACTGGATGTCACCTGAAACCAGGTCTGGGAAGTAAGCCAGGGGACGCCATTCTCTTCCAGATGCAAACACCTTTTAGCTATAACAAGCTGGAAGGCCATGAAGCAGTGGTCAGCTGCACTGCAATTTGTTTCTAAGATGACAAAGAGCAGAAAGTACAAACAGAGTAAGGTTAGAGACTTCAGTCAGAGTCACTGGGCGATCCCACTGTTGCTGGGAGCCTGAACTTGGTAGTGTAACTTCTTTGCTTGGAAGCCCTCAATCAAGCAGGACCTCTGAGGCTACAACTGTAATTTCAAACCACAAAAGAAAACAAAACCCTCTCAAACTTTTATTTTGCTGAGGAAGTGGATGATTTAAATAAGTCTGTTTGACACATGCCTATCTGACTTCCCAGTTCCCTTAGGTTTCTTGCAAGTCAGCCATAAAGCTATTCCCCACTTGTTCTGACAGGATTTATGCATTCTACATCTGGTATTCAGCAAGCATATTTTTCTTCCTTTTTCATTGAACTTCTGCCCATACACACATACAGGGTCTCATTTTAATAGCAGGATTATTCCCTGTGTATTTAAATACACAGGAAACAGGAAATCATCTAAAAGAACACAGTGATCTCATGGTTATATCACTTTTCCCCACAAGCCTATTTGGAATCAGAGACAAAGACAAGATTCTGGGGCTTATAGCTTTAGAGTTTCTCAACCTGAGATACTGACTGACTGACCTTAAGTTCCCTCTTCTGGTTCTTAACAGAATACAAATTAAGAAAATGAAATAGCATATTTATTCTGAGACACAGGAAAGAAGAGAAAAAAAAAATATATATATATATATCCCCCCCCCAACCCCAATAAATCTGTATTCAGCTCTCAGAAATGTAAGAAGGAACTCTCACATTTGGCTGGCTAACTAAAGCCAGGGTCAGAGGGTCTAGGGAAAGCCCTCTGCTGGGGAAGCAGGGAAGGTCGTAGACATTCAAACATAGCTCACAGTTAGCCATAGGTTCCCTCAAAAACGTATTTGGAATGTAGAAACTTGTATTTGCTGAGTATTGACATGTCTTGACCATGTTCCTTACAAAAGCCATATAAAATAGGTATTATTATCTTCTTTTTATGGCTGAGGAAACTGAAACCGGACTCCTAAAAACTCCATGTATTGCAAAGGACAGTCTTTCTCCCTGTCAGAAATTCTCTCTATGGGATAAGTTTTCACAGGATGCTCCACACTGCACCCTTGGGAAAGAGGATGAGACTATGATCCTGTTATAGCACCTTGGGAATGAAACTCCCCACACTTCCTCTCCAGCTCTACCCAGATTAGAGACCAAAAGTGCTCAAAGTGATGGCTCTGCAAAATGGCAGCTCTAGAAGTCCTTTCTCCATCAAAGAACAAAGAAACTGGGTTCTGTATACTTTAAGGTATTCTATTCGTTAAGCATTGCTATCTCTTTCTGGTACCTATGTCAACTCTCTGTTAACTTGAATGTTTGATGAATCTGAATATTTTATTACCCAAACATGGCAGAAAATAAAACATCTGTGAAAGCAGAATGCCTTTGTTCAGCCCCTGTAGCAATTACCCTACTCCCAGCTCTTTGGGAATGCCAACATTTTCCCTCACATTTTTGCATCAAACATTTTGCTAGTTCTTAACCCCCACTTCCTTTCCTGTGAATGTTCTCTTGATCCAGGCATCTGAAATTACCACCATCAAATCTGATTCAGATCTTTCTCGAAGTCTCCACTATTGGCCCCATGTGGATTTTAACTCCTTAAATGTGCCCTATAACCTTGAAACTATATTACTTTTCACCTAATCTCAACACCTTGTAACTAATCTCTAGTCATCTTCTCTATAACATTCTTTGTTTTGCTAACCTTTGAGGAATGAAACAGCATCACTTACTATTTTTGACTCTTGATATAGGGTGTGCTTAAAGTCACATACATCCAGTGGAGTGTAAAAGCTGCCTCATGCCTGCTCTCGAGAGCCCATTGTATACATTATGCTGCATGTCTCTTCCCAATTTAGTTTTCAGTTATATAATGTCTGTATGGTACTTGGCCATTGTGGAAGTATTTATATCATGGAAATTAGCAACAGATCAAAGCTGTGTTTTCCTCCCTTAGAAAGCCACTTTACAGCAGTGTCCTTGCTATTCAAAGTGTGGTTCACAGACCAGCAGCATCGACATCACTTGGGAGCATGTTAGAAATATGGAATCCAGCATCTCACCTCCTGCCTCCCAAATCAGATTTTTGCATTTTTTAACAAGACCCTTTGGTGATTTGTTTGCATATTAAAGCGTGAACAAGGGACATCTAAAATCACCTCTTAAAATCTAGAATTGATTCATTTTATAAAGACTAGGCTCAATAAATTTATAACATTGATGAAAATCCACAGTGTGAAACTGTTTTAATTCTCAAGGCCACTTGCCAAGGGCTGAGATGTATTTGATCTCTTTATATAGTTATTGCTGTAAAATTATGAGTAATTTGTTTCTAAAAGTTTGAAATTGGAATGTCCACTAGCGGGAGAAATCTGGATTTTTAATACGAAATTAAGAACACACCAAACAAAATAAAGGAAATAAAAAAGATTTTTGGACATGGGAACTGGCAAAGATTTGGGAAGGGGCATGGAGAATCTTTTCTTCTTTGTACATGCAACTTTGATGAGCTCAGGGTGCCTAACATATGTAGGAATCAAAGAAATTTTGAAACTATGAGCTAATATTAAAAAGCAGCTGTATCATCCTTTATAAATGGCTTCTCCAGTGCAATAGTAGTAGAGTAAAAATCCTGGGTAAAAGGGTAAGAATAAGCTCAGAAACATACATGAAACTAGCAAGACCAAATTCTAATATATAGTAACATAAGTTTCTGTAAAGCTGCGTCAGTTGAATATTTATGAAAGAAATCTAGATCTTTGACAAAAGCATGAACTTTAGAGTCAAGCTGCTTGAGTTTAAATTCCAGCTCTGCCACTAATGAGCCGTGGGTCCCTAGGAAAGTTTGTCTGTACCTCAGTTCCTTACCTGTAAAATAGGAGCGTAAGAACATTACTTACCTCATTGCATCTGGCAGTTGTAACAACCACACCCATTGGTCACTGTGGTTAAGCTTCCTGACTCTGGAGCCAGAGTGGCTCGTGTGAATCTTGGCCCTAACCCTATGCATGTGCTCTTGGGTAACTTCCCTGATCTCTAAAATGGAGAAAGAGTAAATAACTCGATTTATGTATAATGCTTGAAAGAGCCTCTGGCCAAATGCACTATGTAAGTGCATTTTACCAGGCAGTTCTATTTGATATCTTTTTTAGAGTTTTAATACTTATCTGCCATCAAACAAACCACCTTGGGATAGAGTTTAAAAAGATATGGATGTCCATATCTCTGCAGCTTCAGCATGTCACAAACAAAACCTCTCAAGTCCAGAAATGTTTTAGGTATAAATGTGTGTATTACACCTTAAGACACTGGTTTTCAAGGTTTAAGGGGAGTAGAATTTGCCACTCCAAAATAAAATTGTTTTAAGCTGATGATTTTTAAGGAACAGCAGACATAGTAGATGCTCTGAATATAGAAGCCATCCTTTTATAAGAAACATTTACATTTATAAGGGTGTCCCCCTCTCTGTACCAAATATAAATCTCTAGAAACTTATCAATGCCAAAAGTGACAACTTAAATCTCCATAACAACATTTCCCTTGCTTCTTCTCACCCCTCCCATACCCTAACCTTTCATAATTGGCCTTCTCCTCCCCCTACACCCACCCACAACCCCCAACATCTTTCTTCTGTCTTTAGCTAGAGATGTTTCAGAAATTACTCAGTTTTCCTAGATATCTCCCATATATACAGAAGGCATACATTTATTAAACTTTTGTTTGTCTTTTCCTGTTAATGTTTTTTGTATTTTGTTTTTTTTTAGAGAGGGGGAGAGAGAATCTTAAGCAGACTCCATGCCCAGCATGGAATCCATACAGGCTCCATCTCAGGACCCTGAGTTCATGACCTGAGCGGAAATGAAGAGTTAGTTGCTTAACTGACTGAGCCACCCAGGTGCCCCTCTCCCACGTGATTTTAATATACAATTAGGATTGAAGACTACTGGTCCAAGGGCATGACTAAGCAGTTGTAAGAAACAAGCATGTAGTACTTTGGGGGAAGCAGACTGACAAAATGGAATGGACTTCATGTGGCTGTTATCTTTTTTTTGTTAGTAGTGTCAGCCTGCAAGCTTAAGAGATCTGGCATCTTGATGAGGATAGGCATATTGAAAGCCAATCAGCTTTGTTAGGGGCGGTGGTGCAGGAGAGGAAGTCACTCCTTTTCACAGCTTGGATTCACCAAAGACTGATTTGACTTTAAAATCAACTGACCATTTACAATAGAATTATCTCTTCCCAAAGGATTACCTACTTGGGAAATGAAGTTAACATCACAAAACTGTTCCACAAGCCTATGAAATCAGAAAAGTGTCCGAGAGCCTGGAGGAGGAGCATAACCCTGAAGCAGTAATAAACTAGATTTTAGATTCTAGACCACTGCTTCTCAAACTTTCCTGCATGTTAGCATTACCTTGCCTGGGTCATACTAAAGACCAACTAAGTAAGAATAACTAGGGGTTAGACCCAGGTTAATCAGTATGTTTTTAAAACCTTCCCAATGATTTCAAAGGGCATTCAAATTGAATATCCAGAAGAATTACTATTCTTCCCACAATATTCCCAAATTACTTTTTCAGTGCTTCAGTTTATCTGATAACTTTTAAATTTACATTAAAAGTAGTTAATTGATATAGAAAATGTGTTAGTATTCTTTAATCCACCCCCACCCAAATATCTACAAGCTTATTTTTTAATACAGATCCATCCACATAATGAGAATATAATTAATTATTGAATTTATATAATCCATTAACCATGGAGGAATTCCAAATTTCACACTTGGGGGAAGTATTAGCTCATGCCTGATTTTTAGAGGACTGGAGTTATTTGAAGTTAATTTGTATTTATGTATCTTATAAAACTACATAGAAAAGGTGAAGTAAATCAAAAGGTTTTGTGATTCCTTTTAGGACGCTATACTGCAGCTACAATTGATCAGAGAATTGGCATGAAGAATCAGCAATGCATCTTGTCGCCTAATTAAAATGAAAATGCTCTTTGAAGAACTGGTAGGAGAGAGCATCTGCATCTCTCTTCTGTTCATTACTAAGTGCAGTGAATTGAAAATAATAGTTTCTCAGGAAGGCTTTTAGAATGAAATTGCCTAAAACCTTTTCTTCTAAGACTAAAGCAATATTAACAAAGCTGGTCTATCATGGTTAGGACTTAGGTTTTGTTACCTGAATATGTCATGAATGTCCTATGTGCGCATTATTTGAGTAATGTCAAGAATGAGCACTTGGAATCCAGTTTTAGAATGCTCCATATGGTCCACAAAATGTATTTCCTCTGCTCTACTTCAATGTTGTTGATTAAACTCTTTGAAAGCATCAGAAATCAGAAATACAGGCCCCTAGGGACACCTGGGTAGCTCAGTTGGTTAAGCGTCATGAATTTATCTGGCATTATCAAACAACTAAATAAATGACCTTCATGAGTCCTGATCTTCAACTGCAAGAAAATAAATAAATAAATAATGTGATAAATAGATTTTAGGTATATTATGTTTATTACATTATACTCCATATCTCATATCTCATATAAAAATATAGTTTTAAATGTTAGTAACATATTTTTTCAACTTAGCATACCTAAAGTATTATCACTTCAATCACATTCAATATAGAAATTGAGATATTTTATATTTTTTGTACTAATTCTTTGAAATCTAGCACATATCAACTAAGCCTAGTCATTTTTCTTTTTAAAAGATTTATTTATTTATTTATTTAAAAATTATTTATTTGAGAGAGAGAGAAAGGGCATGCATGTGACAGGAAGGGGAGGGGCAGCAGCAGAGGGAGAGAGCATCTCAAGCAGGCTTCACACACAGGTTCTAACTGAGAGTCAGCCCTGTATGTATAGAGGGCCCTGGGTGTGACTCCTTCCTTTACAAACCAACAACTTAGGAACATGGCTCTAGGCAGGAATCAAATAAGCCTTGGGATATTCTCTGCTGTCTTAGTAATAATGGAGAAACTGGAACAAACCCAACTGCCCAAGACTTTTTAAGACTCTATTTTTCAGAGAAGTTTTAGGTTCATAGCTAAGATGAACGTACAGAGATTTCCCATATACCTCTTGTTTCCATAGCTGCAGAGCTTCCCCCATTATCACCATCCCGCACCAGAGTGGTACATTTGTTACAACTGATAAACCTACACTGATACCTTTTTTTTTTTTAAGATTTTATTTATTTATTTGACAGACAGAGATTACAAGTAGGCAGAGAGGCAGGCTGGGGTGGGAGGTTGGTGGGGCAGAAGCAGGCTTCCTGCTGAGCAGAGAGTCTGATGTGGGATTTGATCCCAGAACCCTAGGATCATGACCTGAGCCAAAGGTAGTGGCTTAACCGACTGAGCCACCCAGGTGCCCCCACTGACACCTTTCTATTATCCAAAGGCCATAGTTTAGATTAGGGTTTACTCTGAGTGCTGTACATTCTATAGGTTTGGACAACTGCATAATGACATGTCTCTACTATTATGGTATCATACAGTATTTTCACTACCCTAAAATTTCTCTATGCTCTGTCCGTTCATCTCTACCCCACTCCCATCTCCCCCCAGGGCAGTTACTGGCCTATTCACTGTCTACACAGTTCTGTCTTTTCCAAAAGGTCATAATTGGAATCACATAGTATATAGCCTTTCCAACTTGGCTTCTTTTACTTAGTAATACACATTTAAGATTCCTCCATGTCTTGTTATGGCTTGATAGTTCATTTATTTTTAGCTGAATAATATTTCATTGTCCAGATATAACATCACCTACTGAAGGACATTGTGGTTTCTTCCAAGTTTTGGCAATTATGAAGAAAGCTGCTATAAACATCCATCTGCAGGTTTTTGTTTTGGCTGTAAGTTTTCAACTCCTTTGGGTAAATACCAAGGAGGGTGATTGTTGGAACTTATGGTAAGAGTATGCTTAGCTTTGTAAGAAACTGCCAAACTGTCTTCCAAAGTGGCTGTGTGGTAAACATATATATTCAATAAAATACAGTGCATCAGGCTCATTCAAAGCAATTAAATTCAGAATTTCAGGGCAGGAAGGGAGGCTAGAAGAGGAAAACCAGAAATCTGTATTTTATAAGCTCCCTAAGATAAGTCTAGTTTATCAAAAGTTAAGAAATTTTGTTAAAATGTAGTATAATGCTTATTTTATCTAGGAGTTTGAATAGAGCATTGGTGGCAACAACATCTTTAATTTTTCCATCATCATCTCATATTTGTATTCATAGAGATCAGAAAGTTGCTTCTTCCCTTAATACACATTAGAAAGGCCTATATTTTCCATCTGGAGTAGAATTATAAATAATAGCAACAAAAAGCTGGAAGGATGCTTAAAATAGCAAAGAGTTCACCTCATCCCGCACCATCCCATCTTGAGGGGCACAGGTGAAAAAAATTTAAGGACCTCTAGAGAAGATTTCAAAACCTTTTCCAATAATATATTCTGTAACTAGGATAATTTAATTTAAAACAGTTTACTTATGTTAACCTCATTTCTTTTTTTCTTATCCAAACTTCTGAGTTTAAAATATTGTTTTAAACAAACATAAAATCCAATATCTAGGCCTTTATTGAAAACAGGGAAAGAGAGCATTGACCATATCCTTCCCTTAAACAAATCTTCTCTAAATATTAAAATATAAGCTTTTCAGAAGTCATAGTTTCCAAACTTCATTTCTTTGCCAGTCGATATCAAAGCATACAACTCTATAAGGGAAAAAATTGCAAGCAGGGGCTCCAGGCACACACCATAATTTGTGGCCTGCCCCCAGAGAGCCAATAAGAAGACCTAGCTAGGCTTGCAAGAAGACAAGTTGGATTAGAGGGTGGGGTAAGAAAAGCTTAAAGTACACAGGTATGATGGGTCAGCTAATGATGGATTTTGGAGTCATTAGTTTTTAATTTACATTTCATCCATATTAGATATGTCCACTTTCAGGTGGTAGTTGGCACCCATCCTTTTAAACCCAAGATTAATGGTGATAGTGAAGTTTCCAAAGAGGTTTAGAAGGAAATTTATAATCAAACCATGACACAAAAGGAAGGAGTTGATTTAAATGGCAACAAGCAGTAATGAGTGAACCAACACTGCCATTTCCCCCTCTAATCTCAATAAACTACAAAGGCTCCAAGAGAACTCTAAACAAATATGTCTTCTCTTTTTTCATTTCATTTTATTTTATTTTATTTCTTTTCAGTGTTCCATAATTTACTGTGTATGCACCACACCCAGTGCTCCATGCAATGCGTGCCCTCCATAATACCCACTACTAGGCTAACCCAACCCCCAACCTTCTCCCCTCCAGAACCCTCAGTTTGTTTCTTATAGTTTGTCTCCCCCTCCAATTTCCCCCAACTCACTTCTCCTCTCCATCTCCCAATGTCCTCCCCGTTATTCCATATGCTCCATAAGGAAGTGAAACCATGTGATAATTGACTCTCTGCTTAACTTATTTCACTCAGCATAATCTCTTCCAGTCCTATCCATGTTGATACAAAAGTTGGGTATTCATCCTTTCTGATGGAGGCATAAGAGACTCCATTGTACATATTGACCATATCTTCTTTATCCATTCATATATTGAAGGGCATCTTAGTTCTTTCCACAGTTTGGCAACTGTGGCCATTGTTGCTATGAACATTGGGGTACAGATGGCCCTTCTTTTCACTACATCAGTATCTTTGGGGTAAATACCCAGGAGTGCCGTTGCAGGGTCATAGGGAAGTTCTATTTTAAATTTCTTAAGGAATCTACACACTGTTTTCCAAAGTGGCTGCACCAACTTGCATTCCCACCAACAGTGTAAGAATGTTCCCCTTTCGCCACATCCTCTCCAACACATATTGTTTACTGTCCTGTTAATTTTGGCCATTCTAACTGGTGTAAGGTGATATCTCAATGTGGTTTTGATTTGAGTCTCCCTAATGGCTAATGATAATGAACATTTTTCATGTGTCTGTTAGCCACTTGTATGTCTTATTTGGAGAAGTGTCTGTTCATGTCTTCTGTCCATTTTGTGATGTGATTATATGTTTTTTGGGTCTTGAATTTGAAGAGTTCTTTATAGCTCTTGGATATCAGCCCTTTGTCTGTAGTGTCATTTGCAAATATCTTCTCCCTTTATGTGGGTTGCCTCTTTGTTTTGTTGACTGTTTCCTTCTCTGTAAAGAAGCTTTTGATCTTGATGAAGTCCTAAAAGTTCATTTTCACTTTTGTTTCCTTTGACTTTGGGGACATGTTTTTTTGTTTGTTTGTATTTTTTTTTGTTTGTTTTTTTAAGATTTTATTTACTTATTTGACAAAGAGAGAGAGAAAAATCACAAGTAGGCAGAGAGGCAGGCAGAGAGAGAGGGGAAGCACGCTCCCTGATGAGCAGAAAGCCCAATGTGGGGCTCAATCCCAGAACCCTGAGATCATGACCTGAGCCAAAGGCAGAGACTTAACCCAATGAGACATCCAGGCACCCCATGGGGACATATCTTGAAAGAAGTTGCTGTGGCTGATGTCGAAGAGATTACTGCCTATGTTCTCCTCTAGGATTTTGATAGATTCCTGCCTCACGTTGAGGTATTTTATCCATTTCCAGTTTACCTTTGTGTATGGTGTAAGAGAACGGTAGAGTTTCATTCTTCTAGCTGTCAAATTTTCCCAGCACCATTTATTGAAGACACTGTCTTTTTTCTACTGTATATTTTTTCCTGCTTTGTCTAAGATTATTTGATCGTAGAGTATATTTTTTCTACTGTATATTTTTTCCTGCTTTGTCTAAGATTATTTGATCGTAGAGTTGAAGGTCCATATCTGGGCTCTCTACTCTGTTCCACTGGCTTATGTGTCTGTTTTTGTGCCAGTACCATGATGTTTTGGTGATCACAGCTTTGTAGTGAAGTTGAAAGCAGGCAACGTGATGCTCCAGCTTTGTTTTTCTTTTGCAACATTTCCTTAATGGTTCAGAGTCTCCTCTGGTTCCATACAAATTTTAGGATTATTCCAGCACTTTGAAAAATGCTGGTGGAATTTTGATTGGGATGGCACTGAAAGTATAGATTGCTCTAGGGAATATAGACATTTTAACAATGTATATTCTTCCAATCCATGAGCATTGAATGGTCTCCCACCTTTTTGTGTCTTCTTCAATTTCTTTCATAAGTGTTCTGTAGTTCCTTGAGTACAGATCCTTTATCTCTTTGGTTAGGTTTATTCCCAGGTATCTTATGGTTCTTGATGCTATAGTAAATGGAATTGATTCTCTAATTTCCCTTTCTGTATTTTCATTGGTAATGTATAAGAAAGCAACTGATTTCTGTACATTGGTTTTGTATCCTGCCACATTACTGAATTACTGTATGAGTTCTAATAGTTTGGGAGTGGAGTTTTTGATTTTCCATATAAAGTATCATGTCATCTGCAGAGGGAGAGTTTGACTTCTTCTTTGCCAATTTGAATACATTTTATTTCTTTTTGTTGTCTGATTGCTATTGCTAGGACTTCTAGTACTATGTTGAGCAACAGTTGCTAGAGTGGGCATCCTGTTATGCTCCTGATCTCAAAGGGTATGCTGTCAGCTTTTCCCCACCGAGGATAATATTCGCTGTGGGTTTTTCACAGATAGATTTTATGAAATAGACAAGTGTTCCCTCCATCCCTATACTTTGAATCATTTTAATCAGGAACGGAAGCTCTATCTTGTTAAATGCTTTTTCTGCATCAATTGAGAGGCCCATGTGGATCTTCTCTCTTCTCTTACTGATTTGTTCTATCACACTGATTGATTTGCAAATGTTGAACCAACCTTGCATCCCATGGATAAATCCCACCTGGTCATGGTGGGTAATCTTTTTAATGTACTCTTGGATCCTATTAGCTAGGATCTTGTTGAGAATCATAGCATCCATATTCATCAGGGATATTGGTCTGAAATTCTACTTTTTGGTGGGGTCTTTGCCTGGTTTGAGGATCAGGGTAATGTTGGATTCACAGAAAGAGTCTGAAAGTTTTCCTTCTGTATCTATTTTTTGAAACAGCTTCAGGAGAATAGGTATTATTTCTTCTTTGAATGTTTGGTAGAATTCTCTAGGGAATCCGTCAGATCCTGGGCTCTTGTTTTTTGGGAGATTTTTGATCACTGATTCAATCTCATTACTAAATTTTGGTCGATTCAGGTTGTCACTTTCTTCCTGATTCAGTTTTGGAAATGATACATCTTCTAAGGTAGTAACATGGATAGGAGACAGGTAGGAATTCTGGAGTAGTTGAAGACTACTTTGTGACATGGGTAAAAGTTAATGAATTCTTCTATATCTCAGTTTTTCCCAACTGCAAATGGAAGATAATAATTATAGTGACATCATAGGGTTATTTAGGTATTAAAAAAGATATTTGTGAAGTATAAGAATATAGTTAGACATAAGGCAATTATATAATAAATGTTAGGTATTATTTTTATTGATATGTTATTATCTAATAGGTTATAAAAAATCAAGCTGGAACTAAAATATTATACCATTCATTTTACCCACAAAGTATGAGGAATGGGCGGTTGGGAAATCCCCAAAGTATTTGAATTTAGAGTTAAAAGTCATTTACATACACTTATGACTGGAAAGGACTTAACCTTACCTGTATTTTATTTTCTTTGTAGGCTCTGTTACTATAAAAAGACATCCCTTAAATTTCTACCAAATTACACATTAGGACTATAAACAGTGTGTTTATTTCTAATTTGAAGGTGCCCTTGGGTGTTTCCACGTTCACAGGCAAAGCCAAAGACCTCAAAAGTGTTCAAAGCTTGATTAGCTGGTTTGTGTTGGAATGTAATTTGCATCCCATACCTTCCTGAGTTCCTATGAACTGGAACTCAGAAATATTTCCCCGTGAAAGTAACTCAGAATCAACTGCTTGTTAGTTCACTTACTCAGGACCAAATTCTAAACAGACATTAACAATGGTAGCCGATTTCCCCCACTGGTTTAAGGAAGATTCTTTTGCTGGCCCAAACACATTCCTTTCAGATTTTATCTATCATATTAATTTTATACTGCTTGAAATAAAATTTTCTGTTCTTCTCCAGTAACCTAGGACCTTATATGTAATCTCTCTGGCCTTATAAATTCATGAATTGAGAATAAAATGATTAAGCAGAAAACGTTACTCGAAAAAATCTTGTTTTCCTGGATGGTTTAAATCCTTTTAAATTTAATTTAAATTATAAATTTTAGTCTAAAATACTACAAAATTATTCTTAGTTGTTCTTAATTCTAGCATGTTTTCTTTCAATCATTCTTCCACTAGGAAGTATTTATTTGAATGCCTAGTTATGTAGATATTGCCATAGACAAATCCAAGAAGCTTAAGAAATGGCCCCAATTCTCAAAAATTTTAGAATTTCAATGGAATACAAGTAATAACCAGAAAACAAGTTTAACTAAATATGGATAGTATCAAATGGATGCCAAAGGAGTTCAGATAAGGAACTAATTAGGGGTTACTTTGGTCCCTGGAGGGGAAAAAAGCATGGAAGAGCTTACCTTCAGCAACCCCTCAAATCGTGGAAGGTTAGAAGAAATTTGCAACAGGCAGAGATAATTTGAGAGATTATTCAAAGTGGAAAGAACAATAGGAACAAAAAAGTAAATATTTAGATACTCAAAAGTAGTAGACAGTTTTCCAACTGAATATAACATTTCCAAATGTATAAAAATAAAGACAACATGTATTTTTAGATATCAAAGATATAGCAGAATTCCAAGGAAACAAGAAAAAGGAAATCTCCACATGCTAGAAATATAAAGGAAATACGAGAGAGATTACGGGTCTTAAAGCCTGTTGTGTTCATGGCCATGGACATAGTCCAGGAAAATGTATGCACAGCAGGAATCAGAACTGGGCTCTCTGTACAAAATCAGCAGAAACACCCCACTAGACAAACCACAAAGGATCCAGAATATCTGTGATTGTGGATCCAAAGCAGCCACTGGAAATGAGCCAACAGCCCCACCCTGTGGGTAAAAAAGAGTCTTCTGGGGATATTAGAACCCTAAAACTAAGCTGTCAATGCAGTAGGAACTGAGTTCTCATTACCAATGCACTCTGAGAATACCAGGCTGAAAAACTAATACAAAAAAATAATTCAGAATGAGTCTTTAAGGTACTGATAGAAAAAACAGTGGAAATCACCCCAGGGTGGTTATCCGGATCTCTCGAAAAGATAATTCTTTCTGAAAATAACTAGCAAACAAAAAACCTAAAACAAAATAGAACACTTAACATGAAAGACACTTTTCAAGACGCAAGGACATGAGGAACTAACAATAATGGAATTACTAACAATACTAACTATAATATATAATAATATAATAATGGAACTACTAACAACTAACAATAATGGAAAAATATGAAAGTGAGTTTAAAATAAAGATGTTTAAAATATAAAGGAATAATTTGCACCTGTAAAATAAAAAGAGAACAAAATGAAACAAATTCTAAAAAGCCGAATAAAAGTACAGTCATTAACTTTTTAAAAAAATTTCGTCAGATTATACAGAAGAAGAAGAAGAATATCATTCTTAAAGATAAATTCAAAGATGGAACAGAACATCTCTGTAGCATGGGAGAAAGACAAAGCAATGGAGAATGCAAAAGAGACATTAGGAATCATGGAAACTCTAATATCTACCTCACAGAAAGTCCAAAGATGTGAACAAAGAGTAGACAGACAATATTCTAAATTGTAATGGAAAATATTCTGGATATAAGAACAGATAAATCTTCAGATTGAAAATATCCACCAAGAATAAAGTAGATGAAATAGAAATATGAGGGGAAAAGATCTAAGTGAAACAAAAAAAAAATTGTGTCAAAGATTATTGGAAAATGTGGCTGAAAAAGTCATTTGGTGTCAGACTACAGAAGATCTGGAAATCAGGCTGAGGAGTTTCAACATAGTCTTGGAGAGAATGGGTGCTATTACATGTGGGGCTGGGCTGCTAAAGTAATGCTTTAGGACATTTGAAACAGGAAGACTACAGTGATATTTTCCCCTAGAGAAGAGCTTTTTATCCAAATTTTTGTTTTAAATCATTTTTATATTGAATATTTTATTTATATTTAAAGAGCCAAAAAGTCTTTCCTGATATTCTAAAATGTTATTTTCCAATTTGTATTTACAAGGGTAACTAAATTCAAAGATAAAAAAATTTTTTTTTTTTTAAATTCAAGAAAATACAAATGGAACCTTGACATCCTCTAGCCTGGATTCATGGACCATATATTTTCAAATGAGTCAAATAGATAGAAATCTATTGCTTTAACAGTCTCCACAAAGGGAGATTCATGAACTTGTTAACAACAAAGCTGAGGGCCAACTATAGGGCCAAGGTCTGAGGGAACTGAGTCCCTTTCCCTAGGGTGCTTTTCCATAGCCCAGTGAGGAGACAACCAAAACATCCATTAATGCAATAATGTGTGTTTATAGGGGGGTGCTATGCATTTCATTGTTGCAGGGTCTCAAAGGAGGACTCCTACAGGACCAGCAATGTGAAGCCACAACTGAAAAGTTGCATTAGCTACACAGAAGACATTCTTGACCTTCAGGACACTGCAAGTATAAATCTTTTGTTATGGCTGATGCACAGGGAACAGATGGACATATCCTGACAATGGAGCTGGAGAAAGGTAAGTACAAGCCAATCATGAAGTGCTTTCTAAGAGCCATTCTATAAAGTTTAACATCACTCTAAACATGATAGGAAGTCAACAAATACCTGTAGAGGTGAGTGCCAAGATCTGATTTGTGTTTGAGAGTCACATTGGGAGCAGGGTAGAAGGGGCTTACAAAGGGAGGATGAGACAGGGAGATCAATGGGAGGAAAAATAAAGTAATCCAACCAAGAAATGATGAAAGCCTGCACTAAGGCTTCTTAACACTGTAGATGGGGAGACAAATGTTTTTCGTTTCTGCTTTTTGGGAGTGTGAAAATTTTTTTCGCAAGTGAAGTCTTATGATAAGAAACAAGTAACTACAGAGCTGGTTGGGGTGGAGGGATGTCAGGGTCCACTCCGCTCCTGCTTCAACTTGCACCCTGCAGCCCTTCCCCTTGCGTGGGACCCCTCTGATAACCATTTGC